>NC_087185.1:5657500-5672500 GCF_035594125.1 Scylla paramamosain
ACGTCGCTTTCATATTTTTTAACCCTAGCATTCTATCACTTCCTTCTCTTCTTTCTTCCTTTCTCCTTTCCTTCGTCATTCGTTTTGTTCTTTCTTCTATCTCTTCTTCTCCCTTTCCTTCTTCTATAGTCCTACTTTCTTTCTCATTCCTTCCTTCCTTCATTCATTTACTCCACAAACACACTCTCTCTCTCTCTCTCTCTCTCTCTCTCTCTCTCTCTCTCTCTCTCTCTCTCTCTCTCTCTCTCTCTCTCGTACCATCCACCTAATTTACTCCCATCGCATAAGAATTCGTACTTTTCGGGGTCTTAAGTCAGATAATAAGTAACAAAGTGACTACAGTTATTAGAGGCAATCAAGTAGCAATTAGTTGGGAAAGAAAAAAGTAAGAGTTAGGTAACATGGAAGAGTTTGGAGAGGGAGGGAGAGTGCCTAAGGGAATGGAGGAAGTGAGGAGGGTGTAATTGCTACGTGTTCTGTGTCTATATTGTTCAAGTTTATAATGCAAGAGTTAATGAGTGTCCTAATGATCTTATCTCATCTGTTACTCCCTGAATGTCTTGTGAATAGGAATAGTTTTCTCATTGGTCTGATATTTTGATTTTTTTTTCCTTAGTCTTAGTTTTAGTAGTGATAGTTGTTTTTATAGCAGCACATATGGTAACAGTAATAGTATTAACAGCTGAATTGCTAACACAAGGACTTAAGAATATATTAGTTTTTCCGTCCATGTTTTATTTATCAATATATTTTTAGGCACAAGTTTTCATGAGTTTTAATTCTTTCATCTCTTTATCCTTTAATCATAGACATAATTGATTAATCCCTTTAATTTCACACTTAATTAGTCATGTATACTGCAATAATTCATCAATTGTATTCATTATTTCGTTAGTTTCATTCCAAGGAAAGACACACAAAAATAGATCCACTTAACGAGAAAGAGCAAAAACATCAGAAAAGGTAGAAACTTCATATTAAAAAGGAAAATAATGATAAAGAAAAAATAGATAAATAAAATAACACAATATCAATTTTATAAACTTCACCGCATTAAAAACGAACATTAACGCATAATTATCGTGTTTTCTTCATACGATTATCTTGCGCCAATTCAATCCAGTCCCTAAACACAAGATTCACCTTCTGCCTTCAGCCTTTCATCCCTCACATGGGCAGATCCAGAAAATACTGCTTCCTACCCTCCTCTTCATTCCCTTTCATGCCCATTCACTTCAATATTCTAATGCAAAAATTACCGAGTTCTTATTTTCCTTCCCATCTTTCCAACTGGCAAATCCTGGAACTCACTATAGCCATATATCCACTCTTCCAGTCATTCCAGAAATTTCGTAACTATTCCAATTCTCTAATGCAAGCCACCCAGTCTTCATTCTTTCACTTTCATTATTGGTAACTCCAGGAATTGACGAGTGCCCGCTCCCTTCCTCACTCCCTCCTCAGCCTTACTCATTTCTTCTTCCCCCTTCCTCACTCCCTCTTCTCCCTTCCTCAATTGTCACGAAAGACACGTCACGTCACCTCAGATCCTTGTCACCTTCCTTTACTTGGTTTCTAATTTTTTTCTCTTTCGTATTGCAATCTCCTCTCATCCTCTTTTTTTTATTTACTTTATTTTTCTCTATTTTTTTTTCTGGTTTATCTCTTTCATATATAGTCATCTTTATATATATTTTTTTTCTCTAACATTCAAATCTTCTCTCATTTTTTATTTACTTTCTTACATGTTTTTTTCAGGTTTATCTTTTTCATGCGTAGTCAGCACCCTGTTCTCTCTCTCTCTCTCTCTCTCTCTCTCTCTCTCTCTCTCTCTCTCTCTCTCTCTCTCTCTCTCTCTCTCTCTCTCTCTCTCTCTCTCTCTCTCTCTCTCTCTCTCTCTCTCTTAACGAGTACCAGAGAAAAGAAAAAAGTAAAAAGAAATATTTAAGCAAGAGAGACGAAGGTAAAAAGTACAAGAAAAGAGAAAAACAAGAAGGGTTACGTAGAATTCAAGACACACCCATCTCTCTCTCTCTCTCTCTCTCTCTCTCTCTCTCTCTCTCTCTCTCTCTCTCTCTCTCTCTCTCTCTCTCTCTCTCTCTCTCTCTCCTACACCCTATCCTAACTCACTCATTCCTTGCCTTTTCTTTCCTCTCGCTCCGTTTGTCTCCCCATCAACGCCAGACTCCCTTTTTCTCTCCTCCCTTTCTCCCTTTCCTCACCCTTCCCTGCACGCATCACTCACCCCTCCCGCACCCCTGCCTGCCTCACCCTCACCTCACCCCTAACTCACTCCTGAACTACGAAAGGTTTATTATTTTTCGTCTCATCACTGAAGACTAGCTAGTTATTTTTTGCTCCAAACTAAAACTGCAATTAGAAGGACGTTGGTGAGATTAATCAGAGAGAGAGAGAGAGAGAGAGAGAGAGAGAGAGAGAGAGAGAGAGAGAGAGAGAGAGAGAGAGAGAGAGAGAGAGAGAGAGGTGATTACGTATGGAAAAAGATAAACGAGAAAAAAAAAGAAGTAAGAAAATTATAAAAGAAAGGATGAGAGAAGGTTTCAATATTAGAGAGAGAGAGAGAGAGAGAGAGAGAGAGAGAGAGAGAGAGAGAGAGAGAGAGAGAGAGAGAGAGAGAGAGAGAGAGAGAGAGAGAGAGAGAGAGAGAGAGAGTAAACAGGAAGTACTTCTCGCCCTTAACATTTTTAATTACACGGAATCAGAAAATAATCGAGGAAAAAAAGACGGAAAGGAAAATAAACAGGGAAAATAATAATGAAGGTATTAATGTTCATGATTAACCCACAGGTGTTGATATTTCCCTCACCTGAAGTAATTAAGAGATTTTCAAAGCATATCAAGGCTGAAATCAAGGTGTAAGTAAAATAACACCTGATTAACTAATTACCATAGACAGGTATATAGCATTCACATTACACGGTACACATAATTATAGATATAATTTTTTACCTGTAACTTCCTTTTACTTTTTTTCACACAACTAATTAGATCCTAGTTAATTGCTTTAGGCAGGTGTATGTTACTATTTGACACTCAGATGCAGTTTTTTTTTTTTTTCACTGATATGTTTACCCTTATCCTGATTATATATTTCCCACCAGGTAGAGAGATAATTAGATTCTAGTTAATTGATATGGACAGATGTATAAAAAGGTAGGTGTGAAACTCTCTCTCTCTCTCTCTCTCTCTCTCTCTCTCTCTCTCTCTCTCTCTCTCTCTCTCTCTCTCTCTCTCTCTGTTCCAGCCTTCGCCTCACGTGTTGCAAGAATGGCGTTATTTTATCAGGCATTCTACCCCACGCTATTCTATGGACTTCAAGACTACTGCAAATAATGACGAAAGTATTAGGATCACGGAAATTACCTGACGCTTCACTCAGCGGAACACTTGCGAAAAAGAGAGAAGATTAACTAGGATAATCATGTATAGTGATGAATAATGTACATGATTCACGGTCACGTCCGACGCTACAGAGTTTCTTGGTATTAATGAATAGAAAATGAGAGACTTAACACACACACACACACACGCACAAACACACACACACACACACACACACACACACACACACACACACACACACACACACACACACACACACACTTCCCTAGAAATGAAATTCTCTTAGCCGTTCAAATTTGATTGCATCGCTTTGAGACGCCCCTTTCCTCCCTCCTCTTCCCACCCTTTGTCCCTCCCTCCCTCCCTCTCTCCTCCCTTCCTCTTTCCTTACCTCCATCTCTCCCTTCTTCCCTCCAAGTGACCTTCCATTTTGATTTTTAATATTTTCAGCGATATACATAATAATTTCATAACAAGTCTGAATGAGAGAGAGAGAGAGAGAGAGAGAGAGAGAGAGAGAGAGAGAGAGAGAGAGAGAGAGAGAGAGAGAGAGAGAGAGAGAGAGAGAGAGAGAGAGAGAGAGAGAGAGAGAGAGATTCCTAAACTTCCTTATCTTTACCTGAACTATTTCACAATGTAGAAACTCTTTCCTGTGTCAACCTTACACACATTTTCTTTCTTTCTTGCACTCTCTTCTTTCCCTCCCAACACTATCCATCTTGCATTCTTCCCTTCCCTCTCCTTCCCTCCAAATATTCCTCTCCCACACTAACCTACCACTATCCTCTCCCACATAACCTTCAGAATCCAAAACTCTCCCTCCCAGCTATTCTCCCTTTTTTTCATCCATTTTTATTCATTTTATTTATTTTTCAGGGTATTCATTCCTCCATTTTTTCTTTTTTTGCAGCAAGCGGGTCGGAGGAGCTTGGGGGATTCTCTGCCGCCCTCAGGAACGCCGGGAAAACAGAGGAAATCCAATTCGGTTCAATTTAGGCAGCGCCGAGGTGGAGGGACCCAACCTGTACACCATCACTTTCCTTCCTCTTATTTTTACCCCCTCCCTCCCTCCCTCTCTCTCTCTCTCTCTCTCTCTCTCTCTCTCTCTCTCTCTCTCTCTCTCTCTCTCTCTCTCTCTCTCTCTCTCTCTCTCTCTCGTCTCGTCTTGTGTGTTTTTTCTTCCTGTCTCGTTGCGTCTTCCTTGCGATAATTTTATGTGGTAGCAGCAGCAGTGGTGGTGGTGGTGGTGGTGGTGGTGGTGGTGGTGGTGGTGGTGGTGTGGTGGTGGTGGTCTTGTAGTAGTAGTAATAGTAGTAGTAGTAGTAGTAGCAGTAGTAGTAGAAATATTAAAATAAATGTAGTAGTATAAGTATTATTATTATTAGTAGTAGTAGTAGTAGTAGTAGTAGTAGTAGTAGTAGTAGTAGTAGTAGTAGTAGCATCATCATATTTATCGTTCACTATCAAATAATAAAATTTTCATGTACCTTAAATCCATGACAATTTTCTTTACTTTTCATAAAGACAAACTGATTTATTTCCCCTCAACACTCTCCTCCTACCTTGCTCGGGAAACAGACAGGTGGAAACACACCTGACCACTATTACCTATACATTCCCTTCGTGTTTCCTCTCCTTCCTTTCCTCTTCCCTTTCTTTTTCCTTTCCCTCACCACCTCACTTTTTTATTTCGCTTCCTTCTTTCCCTCACAAAAATAAGGTTTCGCATTCTCTCTCTCTCTCTCTCTCTCTCTCTCTCTCTCTCTCTCTCTCTCTCTCTCTCTCTCTCTCTCTCTCTCTCTCTCTCTCTCTCAGAATTTACGTCCCATATTTTCTGCTGCCTCATCTTGCGTCTCTCTTGTGTTTTCCTCCCTTTGTTTCTGTCTTTCCTCCACCTTTCTCTCTCTCTCTCTCTCTCTCTCTCTCTCTCTCTCTCTCTCTCTCTCTCTCTCTCTCTCTCTCTCTCTCTCTCTCTCTCTCTCTTCCCTTTTTTCGTCTCAATTCTTATTCATTATCCCTTGTTCCATTTCTTTTTATTTTTCTTTACCTTTCCTTTGTCATTTTATTGTTATGTCTCTTCTTTATTTCCTCTCCTCTTCTCCTCCTCCTCTTTTTTTTATTTTCCCAGTCTTCTTCCTTTCCTCCTAATTTTTTCTCGTTTCCTTCATCTTCTTTATTCATTGTTCTCTAATGTCTTTTACTTTTATTCTTATGCTTTACTTCTCCCTCGTCTTTTATTGTTTTTTTTTTTTCTCTCTATTTTCTTTTCCTCTGGTCCTGCTCTACCTCTTCCTCTTCCTTATCCTCCTCCTGCTCCTTCTTCGTCCACTTTCTCCTCCACTTTTCTTCCCAAACTTCACACATTTCTTGCCTCCCTCCACTCCACACTACCTTAGCTGAAGGACATAAAAATAGGAAATGGGAGGAAGACGAACACGAGAGAGAGAGAGAGAGAGAGAGAGAGAGAGAGAGAGAGAGAGAGAGAGAGAGAGAGAGAGAGAGAGAGAGAGAGAGAGAGAGAGAGAGAGAGTTAAGATACGTAGTCAGTTTCCTTTAAAGTCTATCTGCTTCTTGAAATTCAGTTAGTGGGTGACTTCACCTTTCTACCTGGTGTGCTCTGCTTACCTGGGCGGGCTGCTGCTACCACACCTGCCTCTTTAATTGGTGGGGATAAAGCGGCGGGAATGAAAGTGGCTAATGAGGTACAGAGGAAGGGAGGCGAAGGGTAAAGGGCAGTGGGAACCTAAGACTCCTGTGAATGTGTTATAAAGAGGAAGCAGGCAGTGGTGGGATTAAGGAGATTGGTCAAGTAATCCTGGTGGTAAATGATGGCGGTGTAACAATTAGAGTGATGGAAAGAGGATCTCGTGCTGCATTGAAGGGTTAAGCTGAGGAGATTAACCAACGCCCATTACAGGGAAAATGTTGGTATCAGAGTGCAGTGTTGGTTAGAAGTCTGATAACCTTCTGTATTCCCGATGTTTTGTTATTTTTCAGCATCGAGTCCTCTGATCAGCTGCGTCTCCTTACAGGGCTTGGTAACTGATAGACGCTAAGCAGATCAAGGGAGATTAGACTAATGTATGTATGGGGATGAGAGATGGATAATGTTTTTGTACAGGGACCGCCACGTGTACTTGGAGACAGAAACACAAAGAGACACGAGACGAAACACCCATGGAAATAAAATAAAGAAATAACTGAGTCAATATGGAGCTCTAAAAGAATATCAGACAGATTGACAATTGATAGATGGAAATAGGAATGTTATGTAACGTGACTGCCACGTGTATGATTCATGGCTCATTGCAGCTTCCTCTGTTAGGTCTCTTGTGTTCTGATTTTTTTTTTTTATTGTTTGGATCCTTTTCTTATATATTTTTTTCTTCTGCTTTTTTTTTTTTAGGTACGCATTTGTTATGTCTTATGTTTTCTTATGCTTTTATGTCCCTAAGTTTTTCTTAAGTTCTTTTTATGTTCTTACGTCACCCAAACAGCACCTAACACGCCGAGGGAACAAAGGCAGTCACCAATACTCGAGCGCCAGACAGAAGAGACAGCAGCAGCAGCAACACGTCATCAATAACTCCACTGGCGGCTCGGCGAGTGACGGAGACATGACGGCACTTTTACTCCCTCGCGCCGCACAGGTGGAGATGACGCGGTGACAGGTGGAGCCCGTACCTTCAACACCTAGGAGCGATACCACCTGGCGCCACCTGTGTGTGTGTGTGTGTGTGTGTGTGTGTGTGTGTGTGTGTGTGTGTGTGTGTGTGTGTGTGTGTGTGTGTGTGTGTGTGTGTGTGTGTGTGTGTGTGTGTGTGTGTGTGTGTGTGTGTGTGTGTGTGTGTGTGTGTGTGTGTGTGTGTGTTGACCTTTATCAGTGATGTATTCAGATAATGACACTTTAGTTTACTTTCGTGATATTGGTGACAGCGTACCCTGTCCTGCCTGACACACACACACACACACACACACACACACACACACACAGAGAGAGAGAGAGAGAGAGAGAGAGAGAGAGAGAGAGAGAGAGAGAGAGAGAGAGAGAGAGAGAGAGAGAGAGAGAGAGAGAGAGAGAGAGAGAGAGAGAGAGAGAGAGAGAGAGAGAGACTAAAAGCAAGAAACATATCCGCGAAAAAAGGAACAAACACACAAACAAAAGAACCGAAGGAAAGAAAGAAGGAAAGAGACAGAAAAGATAGAGAAAAAAAGGAGATACATCAACAATCTGAACACGAAAGAACGAGAGAGTGAGTGAACGAAAGAGAGAAATCCAGAGAGAAAAACAGCACACACAAAATCTACGAAGAAGAAAAAAAGAAAAAAAAAGCGAACTTCACGTAAATAAACCATCCAGGAATGCATGTGGGCGACATTTGCCTCGGATTACAGCGCGGCAGGGAGTTTAGCAGGGAGAGCAGGGAGTGTAGCAGCAGACAGAAGGGAGAATAGCAGGAAGACTGAGGATAGCGGCACAGACAGCAGGGAATAGAGTTCAGCATATAAAAGCAGATGTTAATAATGCAAGGAGATTACCAGATGATTGTAGCGGAAAAGCAGGTAATTTTAGCGGTACAGGTAGAAGAGTGAAGTGTAGCGGTAATGTATGGGTAGTGTAGCGGAAGTATAGCGGAGTGTAGCACAAAAGTAGCAAGTGTAGCGAGTGTAAGGAGAGTAGCGGTGTAAACAGGAGGGACCAGCAGGGGGTGTACTGAAACAATAAGGAATGTAGCGGTGCGGAAAGGGAGAAATGGCATGTTTTCCCTTTGTAGTGTTATAAAGGGAGTATAAGACCACTTTTTACCCTTTTCCAGTTTTTGAAAAGGAGTACAAAAGCCTTTTCTTCTTTTTTGCAGTATTCATAGCGTCTCTTTCTCCCTTTGTAGTATTCAACAGGGAGTATAGATGACTTTTATCCTTTTTGAAATATTTATAACATTCCTTTCCTCCCTTTACACTGTTCCTAGCATTCCTTTCCTCCCTTTGCACTGTTCCCAGCATTCCTTTCCTCCCTTTACATTGTTCTCAGCATTCCTTTCCTCCCTTTGCCGTATTCACAACAGCGTTTTTCTCCCTTTGCACTGTTCCTAAGATTCCTCTCCTCCTGTGCAATGTTCCCACCATCCCCTCCTCCCTGTGCACTGTTCCTAACATTTCTCTCCTCTGCAGTGCTCGGCGGGCACAGTGAAGGCCGGACTGTTGACGCAGCGCGCGGGACAAACACGCGGCGGTCCTCGGGGTGGACGACGCCGCGCCAACATCTGCATCGCAAATCCGGAATAAAGGAAGACTGGAATTTATCGCCGGCGGGAGTACCTGGCTGGACAGCGACTCACTTTATCATGGTTAGCATAATTTACAGCGCCGTCCATCCTGCATTATAATCTCCTGATCCCTCTACCTAACTAAACATTCATCCTCAACTCAACATTTCCTCGCCTTCCTGCCACACAAAAGCAAACGTCACCCGCTGAGCAAACACTAAAGCGTCGTCCTCCGCGGCCTCCTACCTGGAATATTTAAATCGTACGCCTCCAAACTCCCATTAGTGAGTGAATACCTATTGAAATTTCGGGCGAGGAATTTGGACATGCTTTACACACGCCAAGAGAAGGACTGAGAACGCAGGTAAATAATATTCCGCGAAATTATAAATGTATTGAAATCAGATCGCGTGCATGTTGAAAGTATTACACGTATTTACATGTTATTCATTAATTACTACCATGTAAATTGATGGGCAGGTTAATGAGGGTGTGAGGTTAATTTATTACCCAAGGGCTCCTCTGAACTGCCTCGCTAATCGCTGTCTGTTGCCTCTCATTCCTCTGTGCTGTAATTACTCAAACCTACTTATGCATCACCCTGCATAGTGTATAATGCCCGCCTTGTGTGTGTTACGTCGTGTGGTTATAGTGTGATGCTGCGGTAGTGAAGGAATTAATAGGGTGACTCTCTGCGGCTAACCTAACTTAACCTAATCTTACTTAACCTAACCAAACCTAATTTCACCTAACCTAACCTAACCTAACATGACTTGACCTAACATAATCTAACCTAACCTAACATAACCAAACAAAATCTAACTTAACATAACCTAAACTTAACCTAACCTAACCTAACCTAACAAACCAAACATAATCTAACCGAACTTAACATAATCTAACCTAACCTAACCTAACTTACCCTAACTAACCTAATCTACCTAACCTAACGTTCCGCCGCCTCGACTACACTCATCCCTTGCCAGAATAAAACATGCAGCCTCTTATTCTAGCGTGACTCATCTCCCACTCCTCCCTCAGTGACTCATGCCTGTGTACATGATCCCCGCCTCTCTCTCTCTCTCTCTCTCTCTCTCTCTCTCTCTCTCTCTCTCTCTCTCTCTCTCTCTCTCTCTCTCTCTCTCTCTCTCCTGTCTTTCTTGTTTCTTTTCTTAATTCTTCTCTTTATTTACTATTCCTTCTATGTTGCTTCCGAATTACTCGGCTCTCTCTCTCTCTCTCTCTCTCTCTCTCTCTCTCTCTCTCTCTCTCTCTCTCTCTCTCTCTCTCTCTCTCTTACTTTTTTATTATTTCTACTTCCCATTCTTTCTTTCTTCCTACATATCTTTCTTTATCCTCTCATTTATTCCTTTCTCCCTCCCTTTTCTCCTTTCTCCATACATATATCCCCTTCTCTCAATCATTTCCTCATTTCTCTCTTCCTTTCCAAAGCTTTCATTCCCACCCTCAGCTTCCTTTCCCTCCCTACCCCTCCATTACCTTACCTCCCTCCCTCCCCCCTTCCTTCCCCCACAAGTGACCAGCGCGTCGTGGGCAACACACTTCATCTTTATTTCGAAAGTGTCCGGCACAAAATGGTGAGCATATGCACTGCGCGACAAAAAAGGAGACGAGCCACCAATTTCCCAGTTAGACGCGGCGTGGACAGAGAGAGAGAGAGAGAGAGAGAGAGAGAGAGAGAGAGAGAGAGAGAGAGAGAGAGAGAGAGAGTCACCGCCACCCACCATCCTCCCCTTGTCGACACGCACGCACAAATAAGCGGGCGGGTAGATGGTTGAGTGATGGGTGATGTTACGTTAGACTTAAGTGTTTATTTGTAATCTGAGGCGTGTGTGTGTGTGTGTGTGTGTGTGTGTGTGTGTGTGAGTTATAGTACCTTCTTCTCAGCGTTAAACCTTTTCCCTTAACCTTAAGTTCTCTGATTAGCCAGCAATCTCTTCACAAAACCTTACCAGTAACAGACTCAGAGCAAAACAAAGAACTTACGGCAGAAAGGCAAAAAACACAATGAAAGTCAGTCTAGCAGGTTACTGTACTTTTAACTACATGTACCCTCTCCCTCACTCCCTAGCCTCCTCCCACATGCACTCCTCCCTGCTGACACCCTTCAGGAGGTCAGAATACATAATAACCACAGTGACCCGCTGGCCGTCATCTCCCATCCCGCAATTAGTATCCTGAGAAAGTGCATGTTTTTCTCTTCGTCCGCTCACTCACCCTCTCGCTCTCTCACTCCCTCGTTCGCTCGCTCGCCGCCGTGTCCTGCTTGCCATCTCGTGCGTGTAAGGGGCGCGTCGCTTCTTGTTCGAGGGTAATCAGGTGCAATAAGTGACGATGGTGGGAGGAATGCGCGGGGAATGCTCGTGAGGGGAGGAGGCGGCTCTTGACTGCCATGCGTGAGGCTTATCAGGCAAGACACGATGCCGCCCCTCACCGCCACCACCGCATCACGCCGCCCCATGCCACACCCACGGCCACTCCTAAACACCCACGAGTACTTATACTGACCCGCGGCAAGTTCCTTAAACAAACTTAATGGAATACAAACATAGTACTTGCATCCAAACAGAAACAAACAGAATGATCTGCATACAAAGATAATAATTATCTTGTAAAAAAGCTAAACTACTTGCATACAAACTGAATTACTTAGGAAAACACAAACTTACTGAGATGTAAACAGAATTACTAATGCAGAAACAAAACTACAGCATGGAAACAGGACTACTTTCATACAAAACAATCACTAGCGCACCAGCAGAATTACCAGCATGCACACATAACAATTCATAGCTAAACAAACCTTAAGTACCTGTAAACAAAGTAGCGCGCACCCCAAACACGGAGTAACACGCGTGATAATCCCGAACGCAAACCATTCCCGGAGCAAACACGGAGCTGCGGGACAAAAACAACAAACAAGAGGCAGCGGGCGAACCAACAGTGGCGGCTACCAGGAATTAACACTCGGCCCAAACAGCAACACCAACAACAACAGCAGCAGCACAATTACCACCAAGCTCGGGGTGCAGGAGGACAAACGGTGGTGCAAACACGACCTGACGCAACAAAACAGCAACGCACTCATCGATTAAGTCACTCCTGGCCGCCAACAACAATGGCATCAAGAACAACAACAACAAGGACAACGACAACAACAACAACAACACGAACGACAACAACACAGCGACGGTTCCAATGTAAAAAGAGGAGAAAATAGGTAAAGAAATCCTGGTCACAACATTTGCTGGATTAAATTGCCTGAGAGAGAGAGAGAGAGAGAGAGAGAGAGAGAGAGAGAGAGAGAGAGAGAGAGAGAGAGAGAGAGAAGCACACCAATGGAGAATATTTAAACCTTCAGAATTCTCTCTCTCTCTCTCTCTCTCTCTCTCTCTCTCTCTCTCTCTCTCTCTCTCTCTCTCTCTCTCACACACACATAGCTAATCCCCTTTTCACTCACACATCCACGCACACTCCCATACATATCCACCCACACATCCACATACACACACTCATGCGTACAGGTTCCTCTAACAAATTAAACTAAATTAAATTGCTTTACTGATCACAGCAAATATATATATACAGATATATATATACATTAACCTACACCTACGCCCAAACACACACACACACACACACACACACACACACACACACACACACACACACACACACATACAACACTTCCTCCATTACCTTACCCTTCCACATACACACAAACACACATCTGGACACACACAAACACATCCCTACACACACACACACACACACACACACACACACACACACACACACACACACACACACACACACACACACACACACACACACACACACACACACACACACAAAACACTTACTCCCTCACCTCAACCATTTCCCACACACACAAACACATCCCCACACACACTCCCTCATCCTCCCTGCCCCCCACCACACACACACACACACACACACACACACATACACACACACAAACACATCCAAACACCCACCTTACCTTGCCTTATCAAACACCACATATCCTACAGACCATCCTCACACATACATACTTAACCATCCCCATCACCCACCCACATCCACACATGCATCCATCCCTACACACACACACACACACACACACACACATTACCTTACCTTACCTTACTTTACCTTATCTCACCACACGACATAAACTACATCCCTACACTCACACTCACCTTCCCTACCCACACCCACTCATCCATACCCACAGCGCACAAATTATACCACAGTGGAGTTGGCGATAGGAGCGGCGGCCCATTGCCAGGTGTTCCCAGCTCGCTAGTCGGTAATTAATCATGGTAAATGGAGAGAGGAAAAGAGGCGCGTGTGTCGGTCCTCCGTGAATAGGATTTGCAGGAGCGGTAATGAATTTCACTTCACGGGGACACAAGCCGGATTTTGAACGAACGCTCTCGGATTTTTGGGAGTCAAGCTGTTTGATTAATGGCAATTATAGAACGATGTGTCGCTCTCGATGGGAAAATGTGACGGTGTGTTGAGTGACGCGTGTGTGTGTCTGTGTGTGTGTGTGTGTGTGTGTGTGTGTGTGTGTGTGTGTGTGTGTGTGTGTGTGTGTGTGTGTGTGTGTGTGTGTGTGTGTGTACTCTCTCTCTCTCTCTCTCTCTCTCTCTCTCTCTCTCTCTCTCTCTCTCTCTCTCTCTCTCTCTCTCTCTCTGTGTGTGTGTGTGTGTGTGTGTGTGTGTGTGTGTGGTTAACCTTGATCGTCTCAGCTGTTACTCAGAATTAAAAGAAACCAAGGAAAAACAAAACTAGAACAGCACATACAAAGCACAAAAAAATACATAGAAGAGGAAAAAAAACAATAAAAGCAAAACATAAAAGAGAAAAAAACAAGAAAAAAGAAAGAGCTACACGAGAGAACGATGCCTTTTTCTTTATTTTCTTTATTTTCCTTTTTTTGCTGCATTTTTTTGGGCTGCAAAATGAAAAAAAATACAAAGTAACACATACATGAAATTTAATGAAAACCTTTCCTCCACACTTCTCATTCTTTACCTCCTTATTAAGTGTCTCATTTTCCTCTTGTCCCTTGTACTTGTTGAAAAACAGAATGAGAATTTCGCTTTTTTTCATTTTCTCTCTAATTTCCTTTACCATTTTTTTAGAGAGAAAAGAAAAAATAAAGCAAAATGAATGAGGATGTATTCAATCTTATTTCATCAGTTTAACCTTTTCATATTTCTTTTTTAATATTTCTTTGTGAGAGAGAGAGAGAGAGAGAGAGAGAGAGAGAGAGAGAGAGAGAGAGAGAGAGAGAGAGAGAGAGAGAGAGAGAGAGAGAGAGAGATGCAAGAACGTGAAGCGAGGAAGAATTTAGAAAGAAAGGGATGAAAATGAACGAAGGGAAAAAAGGGGGGAAGGAATTGCAGAAATAAAGGGAAATATAGGGAAAAGAAAGCAGGAGACGTGAGGGAGTTTAAGGGAAGGCAGAGTAAGGCAAGGTAGGAAGGGGGAGATAAGAGAAGGTTTAGAGCGGAAAAAGGGGAGAGAATGGGAGGAAGGGGAAGAGAAGAAAGGAATAAGTGAAACATACAGGTAAAAGTGAGGTAGGGTAAGAAAGAGAAGGAGGGAGAGTTGACAGGGAACAGAAGAGAGAGAGAAGGAGAGAAGAGGAACAGAAGAAAAGAAGATATGAAAGAAATACACAAGCAAAGGTAAAGGAAGATAGAGAGAAGAAGGTAAGGAAGACTCAAGAATGGAGAGAAAGAGAGAGAGAGAGAGAGAGAGAGAGAGAGAGAGAGAGAGAGAGAGAGAGAGAGAGAGAGAGAGAGAGAGAGAGAGAGAGAGAGAGAGAGAGAGAGAGAGAGAGAGAGAGAGAGAGAACAGGAGGGAACAGAAAACGAAATAAAAAAATAAAAAAAACAGACAAGCAAAAGCAAGACAGAGAGAGGAAGATGAGAGGGTAGAAAGAGAGAGAGAGAGAGTGAGAGGGAGAGAGGGGGAGAGAGGGAGAGGGGAGAGTGAAGGGTCCGCCGCGGCACTTTCCGTATTGTTCTTAATTGAATTACTCGGCCGGACTCTCAGGACGCGCTTGGAGCCTCCCGCTGGCAACACATCAGGTAATTCTCACCTGAGTTTACGAGGAGACGTGACCTGTACGGCGGCGCTATGGTCTAGAGGCACGGAGGAAGGAGAGGGAGGGGAGGGAGAGGAAGAAACAGGAGGTACGGGCAGGAGATAGGGAGAGAGGGAGGAATGAACCACAGAGAGAGGAATATAGAAGGAAGGAGAGAAAGGACGGAGGGAGGAACATGGAGGGCAGGAAAAAAGGAGAGGAACACTACAGGAAAAGGGAGACAGA
>NC_087185.1:5677500-5705000 GCF_035594125.1 Scylla paramamosain
GAGACCAGTTGAGAGGCGCCCTTCTGTTCACCACTCCCGTAATTACCATCACTAATTCCCATCATCATTTTCGTTACCACCATCATCATCACTACAGTTGTTTCTACTGTCACTGTAATCACCACAAAAACTTTCACCCCTACCACCATCACCACCACCACCACTAACATTACTACCAACACCAACACCACGTCTAAACCGCCATCACCATCATCACCACCACCACCACCACTACAACAACTACTACCATTACTACTAAACAAACACTAAATACAACAAATACTAAAACAAAATCTATACTACTACTACTACTACTACTACTACTACTACTACTACTACTACTACTGCCACCACTACCACCACCACCACCACCACAAACACTACTGAACGCACAGCAAGAAGCCTCCCAATGAACCATTAGACGAGCAATAAAAATACTGAAAAGCATTACCGTTTGGGTGGAGGAGCCTTACACACCCACAAAGGAACAGAGAGAGAGAGAGAGAGAGAGAGAGAGAGAGAGAGAGAGAGAGAGAGAGAGAGAGAGAGAGAGAGAGAGAGAGAGAGAGAGAGAGAGAGAGAGAGAGACGAAAAGGTGATGGGGATGCGCTGAGAGGGAAAAAAATACATATGAAAGGGAGAGGACAACAAAAAGCAAGAAAGCTGAGGAAGGGGAAGAAATTAAGCCACGGGGAAATAAGGGATGGAAGTAGGGTGAGGAAGAGGGGAGGAAAGAAGGGTGAGAGGAAGCGTGAAGCAAAAGACGGGGAGACAAGAAAAGTTTTACCTCCAGGTTAATGGAGACGTGAAGGGCGAGGTTAGAGAGAGAGAGAGAGAGAGAGAGAGAGAGAGAGAGAGAGAGAGAGAGAGAGAGAGAGAGAGAGAGAGAGAGAGAGAGAGAGAGAGAGAGAGAGAGAGAGAGAGAGAGAGAGAGAGAGAGAGAGAGGAAGCGACGTGCAGGGAGAGCAAGAGACGATGGAAGGAGAGGAAGTGGGAAAAAATGCAGACAGAGAAGAGGAGAGGGAAGGAGGAAGGGAGAGGAAGAAAGTGACATTAAGACGCGAGGAGACTAAGCAGGAAGAGGGGAGAGTTGGAGAGAGGGAGAGCGGAGAGAAGAAAGGAAGAATAGAAAGAAAAGATAAAACGATAAAGATGAAACAGAATAACAATTAAAAAAAAAAAGATGCAGAATATGAATAAAGAAAAACAGAGGGCAGAAGAAAGAGGACAAAGACACCAAAGGAAGAAAGAAAGAGAAAACCCCAAAAGATGAAGAACAAGACAGAAAAAAAAATAATAAAACAACAAAAGTAAACAAAAGTGGAAAAATAAAATAAAAAAGAGGAAAACAAAGCACTTTTACCCTTTACTTATATACAACCAAAAAAATAAATAAATAATAAAGAGTTAACAGTGTCAGATGGAACAAAAAACTGAGAGATTTATACACGAAAATAACAATGTGCACGAGAGAGAGAGAGAGAGAGAGAGAGAGAGAGAGAGAGAGAGAGAGAGAGAGAGAGAGAGAGAGAGAGAGAGAGAGAGAGAGAGAGAGAGGATTAAAAAACACACACACAAACCGGTTTCCTAGCCAGTGTGTCGCGCGCCGGAGTTGGCTTTAATTACTGGGCGCCGTGAATGTGTGCTTTCAGACCGCCCTCAAAAGACCAGCCTTAATGGGCGGCGGTGGGCGGGGCTACTTAAGGCCAGGGATTCGTGTTGCGCCTCTGTTCCTGACGCCCACGACACACGCCTTGCTACTGACAGCCTGAGTGTGTGTGTGTGTGTGTGTGTGTGTGTGTGTGTGTGTGTGTGTGTGTGTGTGTGTGTGTGTGTGTGTGTGTGTGTGTGTGTGTGTGTGTGTGTGTGTGTGTGAGGTTTTGTTGTTTTTTTTATTTTTTTATTAGTTCGTGGTTAATAAATTGTTTATCTCTCTATGTCTGTCTGTCTGTCTGTCTGTCTGTCTGTCTGTCTGTCTATCTGACTGTCTGTCTGTATTCTTGTTTGTTTGTAAATGTGCTTCTCTATGTAAAATTATTCTATTTGGACAAGTAAGCGCATCTCTCTATATTTCTGTTCTTTTTTTCATCTATAATAAAATTAATTCATCATGTATGCAAATAAAAAAATACATAGAGCTAAACTTGACCTTTCTAGACTTAACCCCTCCTGACCTGACCTGACATGGCCCAGTGTCACTTTTTTGCTTTATGTCTTTCACATGGGAATTTTAACACTGATTTTGGATAAAACCTAAAATTCTCTGAGTTTTTTCTTCATTGTATGTATTAACAATGTCGAGATGTCAATAAACTAAACTTGATGTGTATGTGTGTGTGTGTGTGTGTGTGTGTGTGTGTGTGTGTGTGTGTGTGTGTGTGTGTGTGTAAAGGTGTGCTGTCATGTGAAGTCCTTTTTTTCATTACCGTTCATACAGACAAGTAAGTATTTTTTTCGTCCAGTATTTTTCCCAATTCCTCACATCTGCCTTGGTGGTGTCGGCAGCATTTCCTGTTACCCTTTGGCTTGACACTCACGACCTCCTGACGCAGTTAACATTTCTATTCAAATGACGGAATAAAAAGAAAAAATAAATAAATAAATAAAAAAAACTGCCACGTCAACCATACTACGTACGTCATTACAGAAGAAAAAAACACATCAAGGAACATACCAGAAAAATGTGGTATTATTACAAAAAGTACCAGGGTTTTTGTGAAAAGGGGAAGAAAGTTAATAAGAGTATTCACGAAGGAGACGGAAAGTAATAAAAAGACGCTCACAGGTAATACAGGTGACACAGGTGACGGCGTTCCTTTGTGTAGGTATTGGAAGCCACAGAGCGCACCTGGCCGCACAAAACCTCAGGTCGCGAAACATCTAATTAAAGGCGAGTGCTCCGTCATTCCTGCCGACAATTCGCCGCCTCGCCGCGCTCGCAAATTGTTCGACAGGTGAAACGAATCCTCCCCAGGTACGTGTCATCAATTTGGGCTTTAATGCAAAACACGACCCGCCAGCTCAGGTGTGGACGGACCGATGTTTCAATTCTGATTAGCGCGCCGCCAGGTGAGTCCGTCGCCAGGTAAGCGGGAGTGGAATTTAGATGAATGTATGAATACCTGCAAGTGGCGGCTCACGTATAGAGGGATTTAGCGAGAGAGAGAGAGAGAGAGAGAGAGAGAGAGAGAGAGAGAGAGAGAGAGAGAGAGAGAGAGAGAGAGAGAGAGAGAGAGAGAGAGAGAGAGAGAGAGAGAGAGGCACGCATGATTACTAATGTGTTAATGGACGGCTCTCACCACTCATGATGTATACGCATAAAATATATACATACATGCATATATTCAAATCAAGGCGCGCGGGTATACATGGCTCAGAGTACGAACGTGGCCGCTATTGTATTTGTTGAACTTCCAGCCTAAAAAAAATGAGTTAATTGTACATTTTGGTGGGCAGAGTGAACGTGTGTTGGGTTTTGAGGCACATTTGGACGCCAGCTATTTCAAAACATTTAGCACCACCGGATGTACATATTTGTGTGAACCTCAACTTTAAATATCACGCATATTAATACCAAATGAAATCGTTGGCTTCGTGTCGCAAATTATTTCCTCATTTTTTTTTATCTACTTTTTATTGAGGTCTACACGCCAATACATGCCTGACATCGCCACTGACTTCGCTACACGAGAAAAAAGACACAAGAACGTCACCATTTTTGCACATTTCCACAAAACACGACTGGGAAGGAAAACTAAAACTGAGTATAACACGGAACATGATTCTAAGCTTTGCAAATGGAAAGAATCTAAGAGGAAACAAAAGTATTCCCTCGCAATATTCCATTTACTTAAAGAACGAGTGTGAACGAAAACTTAGAGAAGATAACGCGAAATAAAGAGAATCGATAATACAATAAATAAATAGATAAATGAGTAGATGAGTAAGTTAAATAAATCAATAAACGAATCGAGAGAAAAAAAAATCGTGCAGTTTTCCATTACCACAAAGAACGAAAGGAAAAGAAAACGAAACACAAACGATAACACCGAAAAATTAAGAGTCTACGGTGCACGAAAACAAAAAATAAACAACCTCTTTACACCCTTCCACTTACACAACGCAGGAAGGAAAAATAAAAAATAAATAAACCAAACTAAATACACTAAGATACCACGTGACAATGCAGTGCGAAGATCTAGTTACGAGAGCACACATCTTTCGCGGCCGGTCACCCATTAACCCCCACCCTCCCCCCACCACCCACCGCTCACCATCCACCCTTCCTGTCAGGCGTCACTGCGAGCCAGCCCACCATCCATCACCCACTACCCACTGCTCACCCACCCACTACTCCCAGTGACGCACCCAGAGAGAGAGAGAGAGAGAGAGAGAGAGAGAGAGAGAGAGAGAGAGAGAGAGAGAGAGAGAGAGAGACAGCTTCACAAACCGCACGCACACAAACAACTGCCTTCAAACTATGTGGATCCCAAATGAAGCTGAAAAAAATTAGGAACAAACTCGAACTAAACTACCACCAATGTTCCGTCAATCAGAGAGAGAGAGAGAGAGAGAGAGAGAGAGAGAGAGAGAGAGAGAGAGAGAGAGAGAGAGAGAGAGAGAGAGAGAGAGAGAGAGAGAGGGACCAACTACCCAGCCACCCGACCCAGACAGAGACAAATTTCGTCACAACCACCACCGCCACCACCACCACCATCACTAGTAGTAGGCCTACCAGGAAACTCGGTCTAACTCGAGATCCCTGCCTAGATATCCTGTACGGGCGCCTCCAACATGCCCTTATCAGGACGCCCCTACAAAGGCTCCCTCATAAATAGAATCATAACAGCTCCCCTGCCACGCACACACAATACAAAGGCGAGATACGAGTATTTGATTCATATGTATAAACGTCGCGGGAGTAAACATAATACGCATTTTTTGTGTATGATTACCGAGATTTTATTATGAAGTGTGTGTGTGTGTGTGTGTGTGTGTGTGTGTGTGTGTGTGTGTGTGTGTGTGTGTGTGTGTGTGTGTGTGTGTGTGTGTGTGTGTGTGTGTGTGTGTGTGTGTGTGTGTGTGTGTGTGTTGGTTAGTAGGGTGTGTTTTGTTTGTTTATGCGTTAGGAAGGCCAAACAAGGACATAAAAAAGTGAAAAAACGGGGAAATTGTTTCATAAATAGGAGATAAATTAATGAAAAATGGGCACAGAAATTGAAGAAATGCGAAAAAAAACGAAAAAATTGAAACAAAATGAGGAATGGATGGAAAAATGAGAGAGAAATAAGATTAAAAAATGGGAGATAACAGTGAAAATTTAGAAAAATGGGCAGAAAATGTGAAAAATGGGCAAATTACAAGGGATAAGAAACACTGGCCAGGTGTGATGTGGAAAATGAAAGGTGCAAGACGTGATTCCGCTCAGGTAAGTTAATCCCACGTGAAAAATAACTACTGACTTCATCGCCTGAGTCACTTCAAAGAATATCGTAAACTCTTTTCCTCCTCTTCCCCTTCTTCTTCTTCTTCTTCTTCTTCTTCTTCTTCTTCTTCTTCTTCTTCTTCTTCTCCTCTTCTTCTTCTTCTTCTTCTTCTTCCTTCTCCTCCTCCCATTTCTCCTGCTCCTGTTCTTTTCTTTTCTTCTTTTCTTCTTCCTCTTACATAAACACCAAGAATTTGTTAGAGAGAGAGAGAGAGAGAGAGAGAGAGAGAGAGAGAGAGAGAGAGAGAGAGAGAGAGAGAGAGAGAGAGAGAGAGAGAGTGTTTTGCATTATGTTTACTATTCAAAACGAGTCTCATTCACCATTCATGTCTTAAACGAGCACCACTTTTTGCCCAACTCTCTCTTTCTCTAAATCGTTAACATTTTATTATTTTCCTTTTTTTCCTTCTATTCCCATGTACTTTTTCTTATACTTCTGTCATTACATTTCTCTCTCTCTCTCTCTCTCTCTCTCTCTCTCTCTCTCTCTCTCTCTCTCTCTCTCTCTCTCTCTCTCTCTCTTCTATCTCCTTTCTTTCACGATCTCTCTTCCTCTAATCCTCTTTCTGGTTTTCTTTCTTCTCTTTTACGTCTTTGTTCCCTTCTTTATTGTCACCTCATCTGTTCCCCATCGTGTTCTCCTCCTTTCTTTGGCCTCCTCTTATCCTCCCCTTCTTGGTCTGCTCTCATTCTCTCCTTCCCTCCTCTCACCCACTTCATCACTTGTTCCCTTCCTCCTTATCCGCAGAGAGGATTTAAAGAACTGTTGATCAGGCTGCCATTAATACTTATTGTGTGTGTGTGTGTGTGTGTGTGTGTGTGTGTGTGTGTGTGTGTGTGTGTGTGTGTGTGTGTGTGTGTGTGTGTGTGTGTGTGTGTGTGTGTGTGTGTTAGTAGTAGTAGTAGTAGTAGTAGTAGTAGTAGTAGTAGTAGTAGTAGTAGTAGTAGTAGTAGTAGTAGTAGTAGTAGTAGTAGTAGTAGTAGTAGTAGTAAGTTAGATTGGGTTAGGTTAGGTTAGGTAGGGTAAGTTAAGGTCCCCTGTGGAAAGGTTAGGTAGGATAAGGTAAGGAAAGTTAGGTTAGGTCAAATTAAATTAGCTGAGGTGAGGTTAGGTGAGGTTAGGTTACGTTACATCAACAACAACAATGACAATAACACTAAAAGCCTCATCAAAAAACCGGAAGAGGAAAGCTGAGCTCGTCAAAATTGCATCGCGGCGACCAAATAAAATATAATGACTCGGAGTTTCGAAATAATAAAAATGAAACATAAAATGAATCATAAATATCACGACGCAGAATTATTCAATTGCTACTCGTCCGTCCAGGTATTTTCATAATAATTCAGAATCTGGGCCCACGGGAAACTGGGGGAACCGGGGCCGCCAATTATAAAATACACATTACTTTTATTATCAACCTTATCATTATCATTACCATTGTTATTATTGCCGGGAACTCAGGCCTGCAATTATACAATACACGACATATTTAATTATTGTCATTATTACTATTACCATCATTATTTCTGGTGCTGTTGCCAGGTGTTTTTTTTTTTTTTTTTCCATACAAGTGTTTTACTGAAAGGACAAAACCAGGTGGAATCTTTTAGCATTATCATTATTTTCACCATCATCATCATTACTATTACCATTATTATTACTGGAAATGAAGTGCTTTTCACAGGTATTTTCACGTTTCTCTGCAGGTATTTTCTCCCATAAGTGGTGTTTTTATATGAAATTAGAAATAAAACGGGTAGAATCATAACTGTCACCATTATCATTCACTGCTCTTAATATGAAAAGAGTGAAATATTTTTCCATTAAGTATTTTTATAGTATTTTCATGAAAAAAGAAAACAAGTAGAATTTTCATGATTACCACCACCACGATAACCACCATCACCACCACTACCACCACCATCATCATTACCACAACTACTGTTATTATTATAGCGAGTAAACTGTTTTCCCTTCAGGTATATTTTTCACTTAAATAGTACGTTTCATAAAACAACGAAAAAACAAGAAATTTCCATCATTGCTACCACCGCTACTATTATTGTTATCGTTGAGTGAAGTGTTTTTCCCTCAAGTGGCGTTTCCATGAGAGTGGGGAAACCAGGTGGAATTTCCCCTTGGCCATAAATAAGAGACAGGCAGGAATATAGTGGACAGCGTTGGGCGTACACACCAGCTGGCCAGATCATTGCTAATCCTCCATACAAAGGGTTGGATCCCTTTTCCCCCTGCCAGCTCCAGAGTTTTAAGCTCCTGAATGCCCTTCATAAGTCTGCGATGATTATTCCATTGTTCGAAGCAGGCTAATAGCAGTCGTTCGTGGAGGCCCGCCTTTGCTGCCAACTGATGGGTGTGGGTGGGTGTGTGTGTGTGTGTGTGTGTGTGTGTGTGTGTGTGTGTGTCAATCAATGTTTTTTCCTCTATCTGTTATGAAGTGTGTGTGTGTGTGTGTGTGTGTGTGTGTGTGTGTGTGTGTGTGTGTGTGTGTGTGTGTGTGTGTGTGTGTGTGTGTGTGTGTGTGTACGTAAATGTGTATTGACCATCTATCAGTGTTTTCCTCTTCTGGATCTGAAATGTGTGTGTGTGTGTGTGTGTGTGTGTGTGTGTGTGTGTGTGTGTGTATCGCGGCCGTCCTGAGGCGCGGGAAAACATATTGGACGGCGGCTGGAATATTTACCTGTGATTGGAATTTATTGTTCTGCCCCGGGAATGTGTCGGGAATATGTCGGGGGGGGAAGGTTTTACGCGAGGCAATATTTATTCGTCTATGTAAACTCCCTTGCTCTTCTACTTGCACCGAAAAATAAATAAATAAACAAAATAAAACAACTCTGTGAATTTCAGTGAGAAAGAGAGAGAGAGAGAGAGAGAGAGAGAGAGAGAGAGAGAGAGAGAGAGAGAGAGAGAGAGAGAGAGAGAGAGAGAGACTTAATATAGTGAGTGATTTACCTCGGGAAGTGAAGAAAACGGGATAGTTGACGGCTGAAGGTAAACACTACTTTGTGAGACGCCTGTGAGAAAGTAAAGAAAATGAGGAGAGGTGTTCAAGGTGTCAGGCGGACCAAGAGAGTGACAGGAGTATGTGAGAGCAAGTATGAGGGTAAGTGTGGGAGTAAGTGTGCAAAGATGTACCGAATACTTGAGTAATTATGAAAAATGCACCATTAAGTGGAAAGAGATGTTTGTGTGTGTGTGTGTGTGTGTGTGTGTGTGTGTGTGTGTGTGTGTGTGTGTGTGTGTGTGTGTGTGTGTGTGTGTGTGTGTGCAGTGGCATCTCTATCTATCCCTGCGGCACCTTGGCTTGCATAACGCTCTCCTCATCCATTCACTCATTCATTACATCACCATATTCATTCAAGTTTAACAGCGGAAAAGAAAGGCTGAAGCAAAAGGAAACCAAGAAGTGACAGTGAACGAGACAAAAGCACAGACGTGGATCCAAAGAAAGACTGAAAGGATAAAAGAAAAAAACATACAAGGCAGACAAAAAAATAAATAAAAAAAAAAACGAAAAGAATATATATCAATGAAACAAAAATATAAAAAAAAAAAAATGATATTAATTTAATACTTATATATTTCAGTTAATAATGAAAAAGTAACGTATAATCTTAAGGTACAATAACAAAACATATTAATAGGAGACATCAAAGACTATAATGAAATCTAAGGAAATATAAAAACATCCCTAAAATTCCCTAACTTCAAAACACTACACGAGATTCTCTATAAACAGCGCACAGAAACTATTTTTAACAATCCCTCTATGTATCAACATCTATTATTCCCCAATCTTTCAAATCCGAAACTTCAAAACTTCGTAACTTCAAACCATTAAATTTATTTTTTTACCTCTACTTTTTTTTTTCAGTGGGCTTTTTTGTTTTTTTGTTAAGATTTTTGTTGCCCTTGGCCGTTGTCCCTCCTATATAAAAAAAGAAAAAAATACTAATAGAAAAAAAACAATAATTACCTTAAACAAACCATTTTTAGCATCCCCATTAAGCAATTACAACAATTACCATTATATTTTAACTTTAATAAAACCCTTCCAAAAAAAAAAAAACTCAAAACACAAAATCTAAACGGAATCACATCAGCAAACATCCTCTCTCTTTACATTTTTCACTTAAACAAGCCCTTTACAAACCCACAACCTCAAGGAAACACTAAAATTAAAAGTAATCACATCAACAAACACCATCTCTACTTATATCTTCACTTTAACAAATCTTTCACAAACCCACAATCACAAAAGACTCAATAAAAAAAAAAAAAATCACACCAAACTCTCCTTAACTTCCAGCAATTACTCCTCTGTTTTACCTGCCGGCGAGTCTCCTTTACACGTACTTTGCCTTGCCATCTATCCACGTGTCTATGTCCTCCCCGCCCCGCACAACCCGAGGGAGGGCGGGGCGGCGGCCGAGTCCCAGGAAGCCAGGAAATATACAGGGCAATCAGAACACCAATCATTGTCTTATAAAGAATTCCACCGTGGGCTGCCTTTGCTATCCCTACGAGACGCGGGTGTTCTCTCTCTCTCTCTCTCTCTCTCTCTCTCTCTCTCTCTCTCTCTCTCTCTCTCTCTCTCTCTCTCTCTCTCAGACCTAAAAATAACACATTAAGAGGAGACAGACAGACAATCATGTTCTTGACTGAAGAACTCTTGAGAACTTTATTAGAATGACTCTAGGTATTCATTTATTATTATTATTATTATTATTATTATTATTATTATTATTATTATTATTATTATTATTATTATTATTATTATTATCATTATTGTTGTTGTTGTTATTATTATTATTATCGTCATTATTATTATTATCATTATTATTATTATTATTATTATTATTATTATTATTATTATTATTACAGTTCTTCATGTTTGTGCATTATGTTTCTTCCTAATGTCAATGAACGAAGGGATGAGAGAGAGAGAGAGAGAGAGAGAGAGAGAGAGAGAGAGAGAGAGAGAGAGAGAGAGAGAGAGAGAGAGAGAGAGAGAGAGAGAGAGCCAACAAAGATGACTGACTTAAGTTTCCGGGAAAATAATGATTCTAAAGGAAAGTTGAATGACCGAGAGAGAGAGAGAGAGAGAGAGAGAGAGAGAGAGAGAGAGAGAGAGAGAGAGAGAGAGAGAGAGAGAGAGAGAGATGCCAAATGTACACATGGAGGTGATGGGAGGGAAGACGCGATAAGAGCGAGAGGTTATAGAGGGGAGAGAGAGAAAGAGAGAGAGAAAGAGGGGGAGAGAGAGAGAGTGGTGAGGGGTGAGAGGTGCCAAGTGGGGTGAAGGGAATGGACTTTGTTTACCTCAAGGGGTGACTGGGTATTGGAGAGTGGCGGGGCGTGATCCAAGATTCGGGAAGGACTGAGTAGGGGCATTTGTCAAGCAGATGTGCAGGAAGGAGGTACTGGCTCTCTCTCTCTCTCTCTCTCTCTCTCTCTCTCTCTCTCTCTCTCTCTCTCTCTCTCTCTCTCTCTCTGGCTATTATCCCTTCCGTCAACTGATTCATTTTTATAGTTCGCCCCATTTTTATTCCTTCTTGCTTCTTCTCTCTTTCTTCTTCTTACTCTTTTACCTTCTTTTCCTTCCATTCTAACTTATGTAAATTGCTATTATTATTATTATTATTATTATTATTATCATTATTATTATTATTATTATTATTATTATTATTATTATTATTATTATTATTATTTCATCTCTTCCCTTTCTAGCTTTTGACTTTTTATTCCTCCTTCTTCTCCTTCTCTTGGTTTTCTTCCTCTAACTACTCCTGCTCTTCTTCCTCATCTTTTTCCTTTCCTCCTGCCCCCTCCATTCTTTCCCCCAAAACCTCGTCTTTCCGTGTGTTTTTCTCTCTCCTTCTCTCATGCGAATCGTCATTATAAACTTTCGGGGCAAGATAATGACAGTTTTGCCTCGTATGTCCCTGCGGGAGGAAAGGAAGGAAGAATAAACAAAGCGATTAAGGAAGAATAGCAGGAAGATTCTGGAGAAGTGCACAAGGAGAAGGAAGAGGAGAAGGAGAAGGAGGAGGAGGAGGAGGAGGAGGAGGAGGAGGAGGAGGAGGAGGAGGAGGAGGAGGAGGAGGAACGACAAACACAAAGGCAAAAAAGTAAAAAGTACGATCATGAAGAAGAAGAAGAAGAAGAAGAAGAAGAAGAAGAAGAAGAAGAAGAAGAAGAAGAAGAAGAAGAAGAAGAAGAAGAAGAAGAAGAAGAAGAAGAAGGAGAAGAAGAAGAAGAAGAAGAAAATACGATGCTGACTGAAAAAAAAAATCATACACACAAACATTAACTTTACATTCATATTTACTCATTCCTTTCTCCTTTCCTACATTCCCTCTTTCCTTCCTCCTTTCCTTCCTCGTTCTCTTCCATCAGCTTAAAAAAAAGAACACCAATAATCAGAGTGGGGAATAAAATATAAACCTCCCTCATTGAACCCTGGGACGAAGAACGAGGCGAACCTTTCAAAGAGTCTCAACAGAAGGGATATGTGGGTTGGTTAAGAGGACAAGAATTAAGAAGTGACAGGGTACAGAACATGGGACGAATAGGGTGAATGTACAGGGTGCAGTGACCTCTGACTGGTGTTATTTATATGGTAAGGTACGGGAGAGTATGGTGGTGTATGGTGAATAACTTACACTCACACTGACGCATACACACGCACACACGCACACACACGTTTCCAAATGGTAATTCTAACTCATCGTAATGTAATTCTGACCTAACTTAACATATTCTTTCTTAGTCTAACAGCTCAACCTAACACAACATAACGTAATACATGACATACACACGCACGCATATACATCTATATTTCCATATTGTAATCCCAACCCCACCATAATGTAACCCTGACCTAACATAACATATCCTTTCTTAGTCTATATACTCCACCTAACCTAACACAACAAAACGTACACAATGGTTAATATCTGGATCAATTAATTGCCAATATATACGCAATAAGACTTGTAATAATATGTACTTTTTATGCTGGGAAAAAAAAAAAAGAATCTGGGGTGGTCACTGTACCTTTTTTTGCAGTGGCGGTTCTTCTCACACACCTGATATCACTTCAATACCTGTAAAAAGAAAAAAACGGATAATATAAACAACTATATAAAAAAAATACATCTAATCATTGACTTCAGGAAATAAAAAAAAAAGCACAGATATCTAAAACAAATAACAAAAGATACCTACATAAAAAATCTATAAAAACAACAACTTTTAAAGGGAGACACAGAAATACCATTGCTATAGGTAAGTAAATGAGCCACGAACACCTGCGCATCTTTGTGGCATCTAATCCTACACTTACAAGGATTTTAGTGTAGTGTAATGAAGACTGGAATTTAATCAAGGGGGGTTTAAATCTGCCAGAGTAATCCCAAGGCGCATATTTCTGGTAGACGAAACTTATTGAGAGCTTAAAATTCAAAGTCCCTTGCTCTGAAGTTACGCAAGTTTGGGGTCAAGTTAGATTAAGTGGATAAGAAATATACACAAAGTTTTCGGGTTCCTTTTGCGTGAACATGAAAAGGTGTTTAGAGAGAGAGAGAGAGAGAGAGAGAGAGAGAGAGAGAGAGAGAGAGAGAGAGAGAGAGAGAGAGAGAGAGAGAGAGAGAGAGAGAGAGAGAGAGAGAGAGAGAGAGAGAGAGAGAGATGAATTTGACTCTTAGTAAATACGAGCTTAGTAAACACACACACACACACACACACACACACACACACACACACACACACACACACACACACACACACACACACACACACACACAAGATAAATGACACACTAATACATGGATAAACGAGACTAAATAATAGCAGCACAATAAAATAAACCAACGAAAATACTCTGAAACAAAACAACAAACACTCGAATCCAGATAAATTGTGCCAACTGGAAAACTGAAAGGAAAAAGAGAAACAATGTAGAAGGAAATTAACCACGACTAATGAGATCCTACCCGAGTGTGGGCAGGTGAGGGATTACACCTTTATGGAAACTGGGGATAATAAGAGAATAAAAAGGTGTTTTTTATTTATTTTTTTTTTTACCTGAGAATGATAGGAATAAAAAAAGAAAATATTGACAGGATATGAATTGTGTCTTATATTACTAGACATGAAGCAATATCTTGTGGGTAAAAATGCTCTATAAATATATACTGAGAGAGATAGGGGGAAGAAAGAGAGTGAGAGAGTGAAAGGAGCAAATGAAGAATGAATAGATGGAAGACAATATAAAGCAAATCATAAGCCATAACCTTAAAAAACAGCAACCTTTGTCATTAAAACAGTAAATCACCATCGCCACTCATTTTACTACGTGAAAACCAAAAGCCAGGTGTAGCCAGATGTATCTTTACGTATTTTAGTGTAATCTTGGGCCCCTCCCTCCCTCAGCCTCATCCTTTCTAGTCCCCCCACACACCCTCTCTATCCCTCTTCTTCTAGTCCCCCCACACACCCTCTCTATCCCTCTTCTCTCCACCAACACGCCTATCCACCTTCTTGCCTTCCATTTATAAGGATGAGAAATAAACAAGTACAGTTTTTATGATCTTTGTGCCCTCTCGTTCCCTCCAACACTCCCTATCCTCCTTTCTGCCAGTGTCGACTCTCACCCTAGACAAAAGCATTTTTCTAACCTTTGTGGCTATATTGTAAAAGCTACAACACACAGATAATAGCTAATTTTGTTTAATGAAGAGTGACACTGACCTAGAGAAACAAAAAGGAAAAAAATAAAGGGTCAACTGAGGTCCCAATCCCTAAAGAAGAAACCCAAATAAATAGAAAAATATATAGATTCTGTTTTTTTACGAACGGCACTGACTTAGGGCAAAAAAAGAGGAAGAAAATAAGAGGTCAGTGAGGTGCCAATCCCTAAGAAAAGTCAAATTAATTATCTAAAACTGGAGGCTTGCTTGGAAGAGGCTGATAATGAACAGAGGATGGAAAGATTGACCAACAAGAGATAAGACTGAAGACAGACAGACACACCAATCTATTGCTTCCCGACTGCAGCTTTTGCCTCGTGAAACCAATTAAGAAAGGAAAATGTGTGTGTGTGTGTGTGTGTGTGTGTGTGTGTGTGTGTGTGTGTGTGTGTGTGTGTGTGTGTGTGTGTGTGTGTGTGTGTGTGTGTGTGTGTGTGTGTGTGTTTCAGTAATACACAAATTCCCACGAATATTAGAAAGAATGTCACCAGGCTTAATCAGATGTGATTAGGTAAGAAAAGTCTCTCTCTCTCTCTCTCTCTCTCTCTCTCTCTCTCTCTCTCTCTCTCTCTCTCTCTCTCTCTCGACGAAGACAACGCAAACTAAAGAATAAATCCGCGTTATACATCCCGGCCATTTATATAATTGAATAAGATTAACCTGACTTGGAGGATCAATTTCGTTTTTATTTAGAGCGGCGGGACGAAGGTTGATTACCGGCGGGACACAAACACGGGGCCACCTGCTTGATTAGCCCAGGAACAAACACGGCTTCACTTGATTAAGCCTTCAGGTGACACGACCACCGCCAGGACACCACAGGACGCACGGCTCGCTCTGTTTTACGGCCGCTGCTGAGGGTGGTGGTGGTGGTGGTGGTGGTGGTGGTGGTGGTGGTGGTGGTGTGTTTATGATGCTTTCTGTTCTTTTCTTTTTTTTCTGTTTTAATTCTTGTTTCTTCTTGGTTTGTCTTCTTAATTAAGTGTCTTTATTTATTTGTTTATTTTTCTATATGAGAGCAGTGGTTTCCGTGCAAAAGTGTTTAATGATTTTTTTTTATCTTATGTAGTGTGTGTGTGTGTGTGTGTGTGTGTGTGTGTGTGTGTGTGTGTGTGTGTGTGTGTGTGTGTGTGTGTGTGTGTGTGTGTGTGTGTGTGTGTGTCTACATCGTTCACTTCCACCTCATTTCCTAATACTATTTCTATATTTCAATTAATATTACTATTATTATTATTATCATTATTATTACTATTATTATTATTATTATTATTATTATTATTATTAGCATTATTATTACTGTTGTTATAGCTATTATCGTTACTTCCTACATGTTTGCTTGTTATTTTCACTCCTTTCCACCATTCCTCTCTCTCTCTCTCTCTCTCTCTCTCTCTCTCTCTCTCTCTCTCTCTCTCTCTCTCTCTCTCTCTCTCTCTCTCTCTCACGCATGAAAACAACATTTATCAGTAACATTTCCCCTTCCTCTTTTCACTTGATATTCCTGGTGCATCTCCCTTCCTTCATCTCCCCTACACACTCTTAAGCCTCTCTCTCTCCCTCTCCTTCTCCCTCTCCCTCTCTCTCTCTCTCTCTCTCTCTCTCTCTCTCTCTCTCTCTCAATCGATCACCCGTCACAACGCTCCCTCACTCACTCCCAGAACACACACACACACACACACACACACACACACACACACACACACACACACACACACACACACACACACACACACAGAGCAACGGGAATGGCGACTGTCGGGCCCATATCGATTTTTCTGAGCCATAAATCGAGGGGAATGCCTTTTAAATGCCCCTACATCAAACAAACACGACTGGCCATTCCTGCGCCGGGGACTTTCGGGGGGAGCATAACGATTTTAAAAGGCACGGTAAGGGAAGGGCGGAAGGGCGAAGTGGAAGGGATGGATGTTTTGGGGTGGCGGTGCAGTGCATGCGTGGGAAGGTGAGAGGAGGGAATGGAGTGGAAAGGGGGATGAAAGGGATGGGACACCGTTTTTTTTTTTTTTTTCCCTCTCTCTCCTTTTTTTTTTTTTTTTTTTTTGCAAAGGTTGTGGTTGACCTTGTTGCGTTTTTTTTATTTATTTTTTTTTTTTTACTTGCTCTCTTTCTATGGTCACGTTTTTTCTCTCTCTCCATGTCATTTCAGATTTTTCCCTCTTTTTTTTCTTTACGTGTGTTTTCCTTTCATTCAATACCTTTGCCACATTCCTCCTTTTTTCTTCTATATTTATTTTTATTAGTTTGCTTCTCGCTAAGTTTTTTTTTTATGTAACGTCTTTTCTCTATATATTTTTTCCCTTGTACAACTCGTAATTTTCCTTACATAACTTTTATTTCCTATTAACTTGATTTTCCCCTTAAATAATTTTATCCTTCCTACGTAATTACTCTTTTAATGTAACTTTTTTCAATGTAAATCCTCCTTCTTCTATCTAATTTACCTTTTCCCATGAAACTACTCTTTTTCTATACAATTCCTTTATTTCCCTTTTTTTCCAACGTGATTTGTCTTTTCCCAATGTAATCTGTCTCTTCCCTATGTAACTTGCCTTCTTTCCTATGTAACTCGCCATTTTTCTATGTAACTTTTTTCCTGTGTAACTACTCTTGTATGTAACTCATCTTTTTCCTATGTAAATGATTTTTTCTTATGTAACTCACCTTTTTTCCCATGTAGCTTGTCGTTTTCCTATATATATATCTTGTCTTGTTTTCTATGTAACTCATCGTTTTCCTACGTAACTAATCTTTTTCTACGAAACTTCTCTTTTTCCACGTCACCCATATTTTTTTTTTTTTAATCCCTCACGTAACTTTTCTTTCATTTTAATCTAGTGCACCTTTACTCTTTCGTTTCCTGTAGACACAAATCACTTCACGCAGGTACGCTCTGCTTCCACTCCCTTTTAAACCCCACACCTCACATGCACACTTTCATTCACCCACGCGTTGTCTTAATCCCTCCTACACATTCACTCCCCTCCTACACCTTTACAGGTAACACGCGCATGTACTCTTATCCTTCACCTTCCTCCTTCTTCCCTTTCTCCTTCTACATCCCCTTAGCCCTTAATTCCAACATATTCCTTCCCCTCCTATTCCCTTCCCTTCACGTCACCTCCCTTCCTACATGTTTACTGATATCCTATTCCTCCTTCCCTTTCTCTTTCTACCTCTTCGTTCTTTCTACAGTTCCCCTTCCCTTTGATACCCTTTATCTCACCACTCCTATATTTCCTTCATATTTTTTTCTTTTCCCTTCCTATTTATTACTCATTATCCTCACTCCCCGTTCCTCCTACACCCACCAAATTTTTATTCCCTTCCTGCCCTTCCAGCTTCCCTCCTACATCCCATTAGCCCCCAGCCCGGCCCCTAACCCAGCATCTCTCCCAAAGCCCTGGAACACCCTTTCCTGGAACACCCAATCCTGAACGTGCTTCGGAGAGAACGACAGGGATGAAAGAGCGATGAGTTTATTTGCATCAGGAAGGATTACGGTGCTGTGTACATCAATGTGAGGCGGCACAGTGGCACAGAGAGGCAGGGTAGAGACAAAGAACTGGCAGGGGAGGCACAGAGGTACATAGAGGGCAGGGAACACGGTGAGTGATGTAGAAATAGGAGGGGGAAGAAAACTGACAGGAGGTGAACCGGCGGGGCGAAGGCAAAGAACCGGCAGGGAGGCACAGAGGTAAACAGGGAGGGGACATCATAAGAGTGACGTGGAAATAAACAGAAAAGAATGAGAAGAAATGAGGATTGGCAGAAGAATTTGTCAGAGTTGCAGGCTGGCAGGGAGGCAAAGAATCAGCATCGAGATACAGAAGTACACAGGGAGGAGAGAGAGAGAGAGAGAACATGGCGAGTGATGCAGAAATAGACTGAAAAAGGAGAGGAAGAAATGAGGATTGACAGGCGGTGTGAGGGAGCAAGGATGGAGACAGGGAGCAAAGAGGCAGGGTCGACAGGGGGAAGTGAGGCAGGGCTCTGATGCGAACTTGGGATGACAGCTAAACATAATAGACGTGAGGGAAATGCGAGCAAAGAGGATTGTGTTGAAGGATCAGAAGCAACATTTACTGCGCAGAAAAGTCTTCCTCGACCCAAACTCCTCTCCTACTCGAAAAGGAAAAGCGAGCGCGGAAGCAGAACTGAATAAACAGCAAATGTGAACAAAGGTGAACATCCTCAAAACACACACTTTCAACTGCAGGTCAGACAAGCGACTTAAAAACGAGTAATAAGCCAAAATGAAAATGACTCAGGCAAAAGCTTTCAAACAGAGAAAACAGGAGTATTTCAGCGTGCAAGTTCAACCAAATTTCTGCAAATCAATGCACAGACATAAAACTGCCATAAAGCAAAACAAGAAAAAAAAAAAGATAAAAAACAAAAAAGGTTCAGAATTTGAGATAAACTGATAAATAATGATAATACGTTAACATGATACATAACCTGAACACACGAAATTCATAAACTAAACCGAATCACACAAATTACAAGAAAGAAATCACATAAAATCACAAAATATAAGCAAACTGATAAAAACAATAACAAAATAAGCAAAAAAAAGAAAAATAACACAAAAATAAAGAACGAACCAAACCAGTTATAAAACAAAACACACACACACACACACACACACACACACACACACACACACACACACACACACACACACACACACACAAAAGAAAGATAAACGAATAACAAACAACACATACAACACAAACAAGACAGGTGTAGGTATTGGCATGAGTGTTGTCCAGGTAACGCAACAACACACCTTTCCCCCAACACCCAACACCTGACAGGTACACTCACCTCTTCAATAAGATGAGAAGAGGTAAAACTTTTTATTTATTATTTTTTTCTATCAAGGATGTTTCGAGTATATTGATTAATTTTTTTTTAGAGAACTGGCACCAAGACACACATACACACACACTCTCTCTCTCTCTCTCTCTCTCTCTCTCTCTCCCCTCTTTCTCTCCCTCTCTCTCTCTCTCTCTCTCTCTCAGGCAGGAGGTTCGAAAGGTGGTGCTCAAAGGCCTCGTTTGAACTGACGTGGAAATGCTTGGTGCGGGGCAGTGTCGGAAGGGCGTCGGGCGTTCCATTAGTAAAGCCGACTGTTAACTATTCCTTTACCCTTCCTTTGCCGTTCCTGTAGCCAAGTGCAGCTGTTCCTTTCTCATTCCCGCCGCCTGGAAACTGCCTTTGCCTTTCACCTTTCTGGAGTTTAAATACGAATGAAGTCATGGAGTTATGTTCGCTTTTCTTTGCGCTGGAATACATCTGTTCTCTTCACTTTTTTTTTTTTATCTGGTGATAGTTTTCTCTTCATTTTTCCTCTACTCAGAAATGCAGTGGGTTTAGTCATGCTTCCTTCATCCAAAATTCAGATGCTGTTCTTTACTTCACGGCTTAAAAATTCGCATCTGTTCTGTTATCCTTTTCTTGATTCTGGAGAGATTTCAATTCCGTGTAGCTTTATTGGAAGTGCAATTCCTCTCTTCGCTTTCCTTCCTCCAAAATTGTCGCTGAAATTATTCACTTTCCTACCCAAAAAATATAACTAATCTTTATTTTTTTCATTCAGATAAGATAATTTTCAGTTAAGTTTTCCTCTATTCAAAATGTAATTGTTCCCTTAACTTATCCTTCGTTCAAAACACAGCCGACTGGTTCACCTTTCCATTACTTAGAATACGGTCACATTCTCTCTTTTTCCTTTCATCAAACTGCATCCATTCTGTTCTCAATTCCTGCACCTCCTCCTCCCGTAAAATACAACTCTTGTTTTTTTTGTATTTTTTTCTTTCACACAATCAAACTACACTCATTCCTTTCACACTTCCTTCAACTTAAGAACTTTCCAACTTTTCATTCCATAGTAGTTTTCTTGATTTAACCTTATTCAGTAATTCACTTATTCTCTTTACCTTTCAATCCAGCATAAATACATAAGAAAATAAAAGAAGCAGCAAGAAGCCATCAGTCCTACACGTGGTAGCCCCTGCATAAAACATCCCCATCTATTTCCATCTATCATTCCCATCCATACATTTGTCTAATCTCCTTTTAAACCTCCGTATTGACTCAGCACTAAACAAATTGATTACTGAATCCATTCCATTCATCTACCAGTCTATTTCAGAACCACTTTCTTCCTGTCATTTTTTTTTTTTTTTTCGAATCAAACTTTACTAAGCTCGAGCCCATTATTACTTGCCCCGAACTACTTTCTTCCTATCTCCTTTTTTTTAAATCAAACTTTACTAAGCTTAAACCAATTATTACTTTCCCTATCTTAATTACATTCCTTCAGAGCTAACAAGCAGCTAACTTAACCTTAAGAAATTGTTTTAGACTTCACCCCCGCCTCTCCCTATCTCCTTTCTCAAAATCAAACATTATCAGACTAGAGCCCATTATTCCTTGTCCTATCTTAATTACAACACCCATTCCTTCACAGCCAACGCGCAGCCAACCAACCTCGAGGAATTGTTTTAGTTTTCCTCCACGCCTTTCCAGAGGATGATGGATAAATTTGCTCTCCTTTCTTTTTTCCTCCAAGCCAGCAAGGTGACGCCCTCCCTCCCGCTCTGTTTGACTGGGACCTCACCTGTTTATTTTCCATTAAGGGTGATAATGAACCAACAGGTGGGCGACTCACTCTGTGCCTCAAGCATCGATCTGAGAGAGAGAGAGAGAGAGAGAGAGAGAGAGAGAGAGAGAGAGAGAGAGAGAGAGAGAGAGAGAGAGAGAGAGAGAGAGAGAGAGAGAGAGAGAGAGAGAGAGAGAGAGAGAGAGAGAGAGAGAGTATAACTAACCCACCGACTGACTGATCGACAAAAAGACAGACAGACAGACAGATAATAAAAAAAATAGCAGAAAATAACAAAAGAGTAAGAGATGATTGATATGAGAGAGAGAGAGAGAGAGAGAGAGAGAGAGAGAGAGAGAGAGAGAGAGAGAGAGAGAGAGAGAGAGAGAGAGAGAGAGAGAGAGAGAGAGAGAGAGAGAGAGAAATCAAAGCACTTATAAACCACTCTTCCACGGCACAAGTATTAACAAACCGCGGGAAAAAAGAAGAACTCGCGGGAAAAAACGACGAGTTGATGAGCTGACGAGTGGGAAGTGAGCTGATACATCCTGTTGGCAGCGGCCTTTGAGGATCCCACACTGACACACACATCAATACGGGAATCAAAGGTAAGGATAATTTCACTTACTGGTATTTGAAGCCTCCACAGTGAAGGGATTGCTGGGAAAATAAAACTAATACACTTATGAAGCAACGCGGCGGATTCTGGGAAAAAGGAAAATTGTGGAGCGTTATAATTAAGCCGTCTGGGAAGAGCCTTTGGCGTTTATCTTTTAAGTGGCTATTTCTCCCTCATTGAATTCAAGCCTTTTTTCCCCGCCGATATTAGAGGAAATAAGAGGAAAAGCTTCAAGAGTGTGCCGAAGCGTGCAGTGTCATAAAGGAAAGGCACAAGCGGGGACAAGTGAGCATAGGTGAATACAGGTGACATGTCCCGGGTCTTGTTTACCTGGGGATAGATTGACTGACTCATTAACTGATTGACTTATTGATTGTGGCGCCAAGTGTGTCTGGGAAACGCCAAGCATCCACTTCACAGCAAGTTACAGCGCCCGTCCACAAGTCCCCTGAGGTTGTCATGGTAACACTGCTGTCTGAAGCTGTGAAACCCTGGGCAGGTGAGGCGGCTAAACGCGCAAAGGTAACGACAGTAATGGTGACCTGAGCAGCAAGACTACGTAAGGAAAGGTGTAAGAGTGTCTTTATTACCGAAACAGATTCTAATGACAAAGTGTACAGGTAATTTAACTCTCCCAAGATGTCCACAGATAATTAAAGATAACACTCGTGATCTCAGTGACTTCATTACATGTCTAGAATATGTCTTTCTCATAATTAAACTAACAGATTGTAATGGTGAGGGGACAAACAGGTGATGCAGCCTCCTCAGGTGTTCAAGGTAACCTGGTAACCTGAGGGACTTGGCTACGTGTTAAAAGGTGTTAACATTTCTGTCTTGTCCATAATTAGACAAGTAGATTGTAATGGGAAGGAGACAGACACGTGATGTACTCTCCCAAAGCGCTCACAGGTAAGTATAGATAACATTGGTGAGCTGAGCGCCTTAACTGCGTGTCTAAAGCTGTCGTAATACCAGTCTTTCCAATGAAGGATGTAAGAACAATGAAAAGGACAGGTGACTCAGCATCCACAGGTGTCCACAGGTAAGTACAGGTAACAATGCTAACCTGAGTGACTGAATATGTGTCCCGAGGTGCCGTAATACCTGTCTTTCCCCAGTAGGATCTAAGGGAAGAGAACGGACTAGTGACAGCACTCCCCCAGATGTCCAGAGGCATTATAACAGTGCCTGTCTGTCCCGGCACACTCTAGGGGCGGCCAGGACTCGTGGGTTCCTCCTGGTGGCTAAGGTCAAGGCTCTGAACCTCTAATTCAGTTAACTTGGCCGCGGAAACTTGGGGATCAACCTCCGGCCGCCGCCACTGAGAGAATTGGCCCCGAAATTCCATTCAAACTTTTTAATGTGATTTCCTCGTCGGTGGGGCGTGTCTGCTTCCTGTTTACAGCTGACTCCTCGCCGCGTGATGGCATTATTGTGGTGGTGACTGTGGCTGTGGTGCAGGCTGTGGTGGTGACTGTGGTGCAGACTGTGGTGGTGACTGTGGTGCCGTGGTGCAGACTGTGGTGGTAGTGGCTGTGGCGCTGTATTGCTGGTTGTGGTGGCGGTGGTTCTGCTGGCGGGACTCAGTGATCAGTTCTCTTGTATCCTACACAATATCCTTCAAACCTTCCACTTCCACCAAGAATCCTACACCATATCCTTCATATCCTGCACTTCCACCTCGCATCCTGCACTTCTACTGAGAATCCTACATCTTCACTAGCATCCTACACCACGTCCTTCTCATTCTGTACCTTCACTTACCATCCTACACATCCATGACAGTCCTACACAAGTCCTTCACACCCTACACTTTCACCTCGTATCCTACACTTCTACTGGGAATACTACACCTCCATCACCATCCTACAGTACATCCTCCATATCCTACACTTCCACTTAGCATCCTATTCCTCCACTAAATATTCTACCTCTCCACTTAACATCCTACTCTTCCTTCTCACATCTAACATCTCTTATTTGATATCCTAGACCTCCACATCACATCCTACACCTTCTCGCATCCTATTCCTCCACTTGGTATCCTGCACAGCCCCCTCCTCCTCCAGGCACCTCCACTCCTGGTCTCTGAGGTGAAGGAGTTTCAAGCAAAATTCATAAGCTTGGCGATTCTCAGCAACAGTCTGACCAGAATGTCAAAGAGGACACTGGTATCCCAAGAGAGGAGGAGGAGGAGGAGGAGGAGGAGGAGGAGGAGGAGGAGGAGGAGGAGGAGGAGGAGGAGGAGGAGGAGGAGGAGGAGGAGGAGGAGGAGGAGGAGGAGGAGGAGGAGGAGGAGGAGGAGGAAGTACCATATATTAAATTTTTCTTCCATCTTTGTTTTAGTGTTCTTCCTCTTCTTCTTCTTCTTCTTCTTCTTATTATTATTATTATTATTATTATTATTATTATCATTATTATTATTATTACTATTATTATCATTATCATAGAGTTCCTGGGTTCGAATCGCCAGGTGTGAAATAATTTCGTTTCTCACCTGGTTTCTCTCTCTCTCTCTCTCTCTCTCTCTCTCTCTCTCTCTCTCTCTCTCTCTCTCTCTCTCTCTCTCTCTCTCTCTCTCTCTCTCTCTCTCTCTCTGCTCGGTGGAGAAAGGAATGGGAATAGTAATGATGATAATAACGATGAATATAAAGACAATAATAATAATAATAATAATAATAATAATAATAATAATAATAATAATAATAATAATAATAATAATAATAATAATGCAAAATTTCCTTATCATAAACGTTTCCTCCTATCCACGTCATTTTAATCCATTTATCATATTATTCCCCAAGTCCTTCTTTTATCCTTTATTATCTAACGCTCTCACCTTAATATGCTCCCTCTCCATTAATATTACCAAACTCTCCCTCTCTCTACTCTCCCTACTCTCCCTTTTTTCTCTCCCTATCTGGCAAGACTCGTTCTTTTCAGTTAGTGATATAATAAAGTTCTAAGATGAGGTGCGACTCTCCCTTTATCCTCTCCCTTTTTTTTATCTTTAGTTCCCCCTTTTAGTCATTCCTGCCTTTCCCCTCCATGACTCTCTCCACATTCCTTCTCTTCTCTCTAATTCCATTTTTCAGTTCATTTCCTTCGGTTTATTCTTTTAATTCTGTATTTTCTTGTTATTCTTTATTTACATTTATTTTTCCCTTCTTTTCATTCGTCTCATCTCTACACCATTCCCCTTCCTCCTCTATTCTTTTATCGCTCTTCCCCTTCTTTACCATCCTTATCTCCCCAATCCTCATCTCCTCTCTCCCTTCCCCTTTATCTGTCTCACTAACTTTTCCCTCTCCAATCCTACCTTCCCCTCCCTTGCTATCCTCCACCTCCCTCCCACGCCCTACCTCCTCCTCTCCCAACCTCTCCAAACCTACTTTCCCCTCCCTCCCCTTCTTCTATCTTCCCATCTCCCTCTCCTTCCTCTTCGCCTCCAGTGCTCCACCTCCCCTTCTCCCTTCCTCTTTCCCCTCTCTCATTACCCTTTCCCTCCCTCTTCGACTCTCTCCCTCTTCCTTCCATTCCTCTTTCCCTCCCCCTGTTACCCTCTCCCTCCCTTCCATACCCTCTTCCCCTCTCCCTCCCTCTTTCCATTTCAAATATTCACCCTAGGGAGAGAAAAGGCATTGGAGGAAAACGGAGAGGTTTCTTGAGAGGTGGAGTAATTTTTTCTCTCCCTATCTCTCTCTCTATCTCTCTCACCTGCTCACTAATGCGGTTACGCCCCATAGGTAGGAGCATTTTCCTGATTTTTCTCTCCATATTCTCCTGATCCTCCTCGTATTGTAGCGCAACTCAGCACCGTGGAGGGAAAGGTGAAGGGAAATGGAGGGAGAGGCGGTGGTGCATCAAGGAAAGGCGTGGAGAGAATGCTACGATAAGTGTGGAGACAAAGGATGAGAAGGAGGGGAGGAGGAGGAGAAGGAGAGGTGCATGGGTTTAGTTAAGGTGGAGGGAATGTCAGGTAAGGAAGGTGTGGTGAGGTAAGTTAAGGATAGGTTAAGTTAGGTCAGGTTAGTTGAAGGTGGCTAAGGTTAAGTTAGTTTTAAGTTAGGTTAAGCTAGGTTTGGTTAGGTTAAGTTAGGTTTGGTTAGGTTAAGGTTAAGTTACATAAGGTTAGATTAAGTTAGGTTTAATTAGGGAACTTTAGGTTAAGTTAGATTAGGTAAGGTTTGGTTAATGGCTAGAAAGACGTGTGGAAAGGCACAGTGAGAAAGAGAAGAAGTAAATATAAAAATAATAGATAGATAAGCGGATAAAGAACAGGAAGCTTAAGAAATTAAAGGAATGTGGATGTATATAAGAGAGCAAGAAGAGAGAAGGAATGTTAAGGAGTAAAGAGAATAAGGAGAGGAAGAAAGTCAAGGAGGAGTGAGAGGAAGAGGAGATAAAAATGTGAGGGAGGAAGAAGAGTAATGAGAGGAGAGGAAAGAGGAAGGATAAAAGGAATGGGAGGGATTGGAGGAAAAGTGTAAGTGGAGGAAAGAAAAGGAGAGGAGGAGAAAAAGGAGGACAAGACGATTATGGAAGAGGGAAATAGAAAACGTGACAAAGAAGAAAAGAAGGAGAAAGAAGGAAGGAAAGAAAAAAAAGGTAATGAACTTTTAAAATAGTGAACCGTGAACACACACACACACACACACACACACACACACACACACACACACACACACACACACACACACTCATTTTAAATCTCCTACTGCACATTTCGATGCCACAATATTGCCGCATCAATCTTGCCGGTCTGACAGCAAATTCGTAGCAGAAAATTGGTTTACTTACGTCGAAAGTAAATAAGACCCTCCCCAAACCCTCCCCTTACTCTAAAGTCCCCAGAATTCCCTCTTCTCCCCTCACTCTTCCCCTCCCATCCTCCGCAGCCTCGTCCTCCACCCAGCAATTCCCACAATATCGAGTAAAGAGTGGGAGTATTTTCAGCAGGAGTCACCAGGTAAAGAATTCCCCTGTGAACTGCATTGGTGTGCCTGAATGTAGAAATGATGGTGTGGTGTGCGGTGAGCGGCCCGTGGATTGGCAGCGCTCTATCAGGAGTGTTCTTTGTCTCTCTCTCTCTCCCTCTCGACTGAAGCTTTTGCCACGCTGGAATCATCGCGGACAGGGAAGATTTTCACGAAACACGATAGCTTTCCACGAATCACGAAGGCTTTTTCAAACACCACGAAACGCAGACTTTCCAAACACCACATAACAGAAAAGCTATTCATAAACACACAAAGGTAGACTTTCCAAATACCACGAAATATTTTTTTTTTCATACACAACCAAATAGGAAGGATTTTTTTACGAAACACAAAGGATTTTCAAACACCACAGAACACAAGGACTTTCCAAACACCACATAATAGCTATTCACAAACACAAAAACACAGGAGGACTTTCCAGAACACCACGATATAGAAGGCTTTTTCAAACACCACCAAACCACGAAGACCATTTTCAAAAACACAGAAAAAGTTTACAAGCATCACGAAATACGAAAGATTTTCACGAATCTACCAAATGGAAGTAGACATTTTCACATACACACACACACACACACACACACACACACACACGCGCACGCATACACATTTTCAGTTTGTTAACTGCCTAAATAATAAACCGCTTATTATTATTATTATTATTATTACCTGCACGAACTGACGATAGATGACGGGGAGGACTGGCAGATGAGGCAATGACGTGAGAATTGACAGCTGAACAGATACAACAAATACCGACGAAGGGACAGAAATCCGCACTTTTTTATCTGAAATGTTTGGCGTGTAAAGGGAGAGGTAATGATTTTTGTGTTTGTTCCGAGTCCTCAGGGTTTTCATTTGCATATCAATTAAGCTAATGTGAGCACAACACGAGCACTGCCTCACGGACACGATGCTCAACTCTTGTCTAATGAAGCACTTTGATTCTCTTCTACTACATCATATGAAACTTTCTGTTACATACCAACC
>NC_087185.1:5710000-5722500 GCF_035594125.1 Scylla paramamosain
ACAGAGAGAGAGAGAGAGAGAGAGAGAGAGAGAGAGAGAGAGAGAGAGAGAGAGAGAGAGAGAGAGAGAGAGAGAGAGATTAGTGTCACTCTCATATTTATTTTTCAATCTTAATAACATTGAAAAAGAAAGGAAAATAATAACAATATAGAAAAGTAATTATAAGAAGTATTATTTGTACTACTACTACTATTACTACTACTACTAATGTTACCACTACTACTACTACTATTACCTCTAAAAAACGATGAAAAATAAAAAGAATCGTAATTATAACAAACTATGATGATTTATACTACTACTACTACTACTACTACTACTACCACTACTACTACTACTACCACTACTACTACTACTACTACTACTACTACTACCACTACTATTACCACTAGTGTCGGAACAGCTCAAATCCTCGCCACTTTCCTTAAAAAAGCATGTTCTTCCCCTCACCTAAGCCTCCTCTCCCCTCTCCCTCTCCCCACTCAACACCCACCGACACACACACACACACACACACACACACACACACACACACACACACACACACACACACACCTCGTCTCTCCCCTCTGTAATATTTCTCCTCCTTCCCACAGCTGTCTCCCTGCCCTCCACGCCACACCTCGCCTCACACCTTTCCCCTCACCCTTCCCTCTCCCCTCACCTTTTCCCTCTCACTCTCCCTTCTTCTGTCTCCTTTCCTTCTCCTCTGTTTTCTCTCCCCATCACCCTTCGCTACTTTCGCCACTTTTCATTATTCTATCTTCTTTCTTAATCTTTATTCGTTTTCTTGTCCTCCCTTTTCCTCTTTCATTGTTTTCTCTTCCTTCTTTCCCATTTTTTATTGTTTTTCTTCTTCTTTCTTGTTTTCTATTTTTTTACCTCATTTATCGCCCTTCTTTCATTCCTTCTTCTATGTTAACACTCCCTCCTTTCCTCATCATTATTTTCTCTCCTTCATCCTCCTTCCTTCTGATATCCTAAATAATTTTCCTCCCTTTCCTTCTCTTCTCTCATCTTTGTTTCACTCTCTCAGCTTCTTCTTCACTCATCCTCCCATCTTCCTCCTCCTTCCTCATCCTTGTTCATCTTTCAGTCACTCACATCTTCCTCTCCCTCTTCTTCCTTCCCTCATTCCTGTTCATCCTCAATCTCTCTCTCTTTCTCCCTCACTCTCTCTGCTTCAGTCACACTCCCAGCTTCATCCCCTCTCCCTCATTTTTCTTCATCCTTTAGTCATCCTGTTATCTTCCTCCCTCTCCCTACTTCTATCATCCCTGCTCACCCTTCATCTTTTTCTTAATTCTCCCTTTCTATATCCCTTAATCACGAACACACCTTTCTTCCTCTTTATCCTCTTGTTTTACCGTTGTTTATTCATCTTTTCTCTCCTTCTCTCTTTCTTTACCCTTCAGTCACCCACCCACCTCTCTTCCTCTCTCTCCTCTTCCTCCGTTTACCCTTCCTCATTTTTCTCGTCACGTTCCCTTCCTCTGCGTCAGTCACATCCCCACCTTCCCTCTCCTTCCCCTCCCTCCTTCCCTCTCCCTCCCCCTCCTTTCCCCCCTTTAGTACTCCCCCTCCTTCAGCGTCTACAGGAGAAAAAAAAATCACCGTCAGGAGACACCAATAAAAAGTTAGCGGTTTAATAAGTTTGCATTTGATCTTACGCTGATTTTCTTAATTACCTTATTACAACTCTCCCGGTCCTCTCCCTCTCCCTCTCACTCTCACTCTCCCCTCTCCCTCCGTCGTCGCCGCCTCAGGGTACACTTATAATTGGTCTGTTTGGGGAGCGTTGTGAGCCTGAACCTTGCAGGGAGAGAGAGGGAGAGGAGGGAGGGTCTGATCTTAGTGTCTGGAGGGAAAGATCAGTTGTCTTGGGGAGAGAGAGAGAGAGAGAGAGAGAGAGAGAGAGAGAGAGAGAGAGAGAGAGAGAGAGAGAGAGAGAGAGAGAGAGAGAGAGAGAGAGAGAGAGAGAGAGAGAGACGAATGGATGGATGGCTTAGGAAGGAAGGGAAGGTTCATGAGGGTCTTGTAAAGGGAAGGAGGGAGAAAAGGGAGGAAGGAGGATTGGAGGGAGAGGGAGGGAGTGAGGGAGGAAAGCAGGGAGGATGTGGTGAGAAAAGGATCACTGCGGTTTAAGGGAGGGAAGGGAGGAGGAAGAGAGGGATAAGGGGAGGAAGGGAGGGATAAAGGGAGGAATGGAGAGAACAAGGGAGAGAAAGTTGCAGTTCTTGTTCTTGTTCCCCTTTTTGTTCTAAGTTATTATATAGTTTTTTCTAATTATACTTTCATTATTATATTTATTTTTTTACTTTTTGTAGAGTTTTCATTGTAATTATTTTGTTAAAGATATTACTGTTTTTTGTTGCGATAGAGGGGACGGGGACACACACACACACACACACACACACACACACACACACACACACACACACACACACACACACACACACACACACACACACACACACGAAAAAAAAAATAATAAGAGAGAAAAAGAAAACAGAAAGATGACTTGGGGAAGCGAAAACTAAGAGGAAAAACAGAACAGAAGAACAAGAGACAGAAAGAGAGAGAAAGATGCACAGAATTCCACAAAGAGAAGGTAAAAACACAAAGAAATGAAGATAGGAAGAAAAAGAAGAAGAAGAAGAAGAAGAAGAAGAAGAAGAAGAAGAAGAAGAAGAAGAAGAAGAAGAAGAAAGAAAGAAAGAAAGAAAGAAAGAAAGAAAGAAAGAAAGAAAGAAAAAGAGAAAGAAAGAAAGAAAGGAATGAGGAAGGAGTGAAGAATGAGAGGCAATTAGAATGACTGATGCCTAAACAAATCATTACTCTTGTGAGAGAGAGAGAGAGAGAGAGAGAGAGAGAGAGAGAGAGAGAGAGAGAGAGAGAGAGAGAGAGAGAGAGAGAGAGAGAGAGAGAGAGAGAGACGAACAGAAACAAAAGAAGACAATAGAAAACGGAGAAGACATGGGTGGAGAACTTGAAAAATTGAGAACAAGAAAACTAGTCACCGCAAATTTTTCTTCCTTTGAGCTCTTAATGAGACCTGAGGAATGTCTGTCTGTCCCACACACACACACACACACACACACACACACACACACACACACACACACACACACACACACACACACACACGACCGGTTCCCTGCATTCCACGAACCGACTTTCCGGAAACAGAAGCCGCAAGATAATTGTTGATAAAAGTGGGAGATAAGAAGGGAGAAGAATGAGTGGAGAGAAAAGAAGAGGCAGAGAGCTGGAGAGTGAAAAAAATAAATAAATAAAAAGTGTGCTATGTATTTAGTTAAGTGTACGTGGAAATGGGGGAAAAAAAGAGGAATTTTTAGAAGGAATGGAAGTGAAAAAGGGAGAGAAGGGAGAGGTGACAAATTACTAGGAAGAGGTGACGCTTAACTTGTCAACTCCTCTCTCTCTCTCTCTCTCTCTCTCTCTCTCTCTCTCTCTCTCTCTCTCTCTCTCTCTCTCTCTCTCTAAGCCTCCGGTACCCTTGTTTCTTCTCCCTCTCCTCTGACTTTTTCATTCCCTCCACCTCTTGAGTATTCCTCCAAACTTCCACAGCTTTTCCTCCTCCTCCTCCTCCTCCTCCTCCTCCTTTTTCTCCTCCATAAACCACTACATCCTCTCATCAACTCCCCCTCTATCCCATCCATACCTTAAAATTATAAAACCCCTGTCATAGATAACGTATTTACTTAACATTATAAAAAATATACACTAATTTATCATCTATATACTACAAGAGTTTATAATCTAGTAAAAAATCATATAATCTATGTGTATTTTGGTGTAAAAGTCTTTCAGGGTTTAAAAATAGATATGCCTAAGAAGGAGGCCTATAATTTTGTCCTTATGTCTATTTTGGTTTTAAGTATTTGTGTGGAAAGTTTGGGCATAATGTTTTGTGAGTCTACGTACATACATACATACATACATACATACATACGTACATACACACCCACACACATGTAAGGTAACACGTATTACATTTCCTCCTTCACACTCTAATTTTTTACCTTCCCCCTCATGTTTTTTTTTTCTTTCCTCTCCTCTTCTCCTCTCCCTCAGTTCTTACTCTTATTCTGCTTCTCTTCTTTTCGTTTTTCTTTGTTTCTTTTCATTTTTTTTCTATTGCATTTTTGGTAATTTGCTTCTTGGAAATTATTATCTTCGTCTTTCTTCTTCTCCTCCTCTTCTCCCTATTCCTTTTCTTACTTTTACCAAATATTCCTCCCTCCATCCTCCTCCTCTTGCGACGTTTCCTATCTCTCTTCCTATCTTCCTTCCTTCCTCCTTCATTCCTCCTCGTCTCCTCCTCTTCCTCCCACACATCCATCACCTCCTCCCCTCCCCCCTCGCGGTCACGCTACATCAAGAGGCGTCACGTTACGAGCAGGGAACCACCGTGACACACACACACACACACGCACACACCACACACACACACACACACACACACACACACACACACACATACATATACACACACACACACATTTGGCTTTCATCTCTCCTTAAAAAAATGGCGTTCTCTCTACACATTTCTTTTTTTTTTCATCTTTTTATCTTTTTATATCTTTTTTGTACATGTGCATCAATTTTTTTCGTGTAATATTCGCTTTTGAGCGTCTGTCCACTATCTCTCTCTCTCTCTCTCTCTCTCTCTCTCTCTCTCTCTCTCTCTCTCTCTCTCTCTCTCTCTCTCTCTCTCTCTCATATCAGCATTCACTTGTACCTCAATAAAATACAATGGATATACATTTAATATTTCAAAGTAGTGAATTATACAGGAATTAAAGGTTTCATAATCATACCTCTGTGTGTGTGTGTGTGTGTGTGTGTGTGTGTGTGTGTGTGTGTGTGTGTGTGTGTGTGTGTGTGTGTGTGTGTGTGTGTGTGTGTGTGTGTGTGATAAATAATGGGTTCAGTTCGTAATATCACAATTGATATCTGTGGCCAGACATTTCAAATAACAGTCAATGACCTTTATCGAAATTTCATGAATCTCGTTTCAGTCCTACATATTGTTCCATGAGGAGATCTGGTTAAGGCAGGGGCGGCAGGGAGAGGTAAGGGTGGGTGAGGCAGGTGTAGAACAGGTGAGGAAGGTGATGAAACACGCATGAGGCAGAGAGATATGTGGTCTATTTTGGACAGGTGTTGTATGTACAAAGGTGTGTAGAAAAGATGATCAAGACAGGTGTGGAAATAGGTAAGAGATTCACAGGGTGAGTACTGTAATATACGGTACAGGTGTGCAGGACAGGTAACTAGGATTAATACAAAAACACGTATGGACAGGTATTCAGTAAGTCAGGAATAGGGTATAAAACAGATATGCAGAACAGGAAACTGATATCAACACATGTGGACAAATACAGCCACGGGTGATGAGTGAGGTGACAGGTGAAGAAACAGGTACGTAGTGCAAGAAAAGGAATACAAATGAATACAAAGGACGACCAAAACAGCAACAGACCTTGAGGGTGACAGGTGCATGGGAGAGGAACAGGAAAACAAGAAAACAGGGAAACAGGGAAACAGTGGAACAGAGGAAGAGAAGTGTACAAGACAAGGGTATGGAAGAGGAACAGAGGAACAAGGGGAAACAGGAGACAGGGGAACAGGACGAGCAGGTAGGGTGACTCTGCAATCTAGATACGTACTCTGCCAGCCTCTAAGGACTGAGTAGTGAATAACCCATCAGTGGAAGCGAGAGGAACAGAGTGAATGCATCAATTACTTAACATTCATCTTCGCAGAGAGAGAGGACCACTGACGGGGTATGAATGGTGTGACGCACGCATGCACACACAAAGAGAGACGGATGGAGAGAGAAAGGTAGAAGTATTAGATGAGTTAGATGAATTTTCCTAGCGGAGTAAAATTTAATTCAGCAAAATGAAATCTTTATCGCCTGGGGAAGAGTGAGGCGCGGTGACCCTGAGTGCTTCCTTCCTTCCTTCCTTCCTTCCTTCCTTCCTTCCTTCCTTCCTTCCTTCCTTCTGCCACTCCTCTGATTGGCAACACCGCAGCACGACCCCCGCCTTCATTTTCCTGCGCCCACTCCCGCTTTGCTTCCTTTCTCCCTCACTTTCTTACTTTCTTTATTCTCTCACTTTCTTTGCTTATCATCTCATTTTCTTAACTTTTCTTTCCCTTCCTTATTTATTCTCACTTTGTTTATTGTTTTATTTTCTTACATTTTTTTCCTTCCCGTCCTCTCTCCTTTCCTATTTATCTTCTATCCATTTCCTTACTTCTCTCATTTTCTTTACTTATTCCATTACTTCATTGCCTTTCCTCTCTTCCTTTCCTTATTCTTCTGATCTTCCTTACCTTCTTCACTTCCTTTTACTTGTTCCCTTATTTCCTTCCCTTTTCTCCTTCCTTTTCTTATTCTTACACTTGACATTATTTTTTTTCCCTTCCCTCCCTTCCTTTGTATATTTTTTTTATTATTTCCACTAATTTTTTTACCTCTAACTTTATTTCCTCCTCCCTTCCTTTTTTTTCCTTTCCATCCATTTCCTTCCTTATCTCTCTTATTTTCCTTTTCTTATGGTATCTTTCCTTCACCTTTTTACTATCTCCGTACTCACCTGCCTCACTATGGCTCCCTTCCCTGCTTCCCTTCATCCATCTCCTCTCCCTCCTTCCCTCACACTTCTCTCTCCCATACCTGTCCTACCTCAGTGCCTTACCTGCTTCCTCCCACTCATACCTGCCTCCTCGCCACTCTTAAACCTGCCTCTTACCTTTTCTCTTTAACCTCTCCCGCTTCACACAAAATGCAGGCGGCTCATGGGATAAAATGCTCAAAAACGGAAAAATACACACTAATTGCGGCTCCTGAGGGGAAAAATGAGGGAAGTGGAAGTGTTAAAGGGAGCGTTGAAAATGTTTGTAAGGACGCGGGCGGTGAAGTGGTCAGCCTTGTGTGGATTTTGGTGCTGAGTTCTCGCCTTCAGGTCTAGTTAATGGGTCTTTTTTTTTTTTTTTAAGTCAACTGCGGAGGGTGAAATTCAAACTTTTTCCCCCCGTTACGAAAAGAAAGAAGGGATACTTTTTTTTTTCTTTTCCACTGGTAAATGGAAAGGTAAGTTGTGAGTCGTGTTTTTCGCGTTGAAGTCTCGTCAATAGTAGCGGTTTCTCGTCAGCAAGTGGTGGAAAATTACACATTTTTTTCTCCCCATTGCATTATAAAAAACTCGTCACCTGTCCACGAGGTAAACAGTTAAAAGTAGTTTCTGACACGTGTCCTTGCGTTTAAAGTCTCAATTATCAGGATCTAAACGACAGCACGTGAGGTCAGCGCGGGTCTATTGTGATGTCAGCTGCCCTACCGCCTCACACACTCCTATCTGAACGCAGCCACCCTCCTCCCCTTGATGTGTGAGAATAATAAAGAAAAAGAGAAAAAACAAGGAAAAAATGTGTAAAAATAATATGTAATAAGTGCATCTGTTAGTGAGTGGACAGGAGAAGTGGGAGGGATGACGCACTGGCCGCTCGCTGGCTGGTCCACTCGTCTGTCCTAAGGATCCTGTGAACTTTTCCGATTTTTCACTCGTTTTAGTATCCGAAAATCACTTTCACCACAGTGCAAATGGAGGGTGGCATCTTTCCATCTCACGAGTTCTTTTCCTGTCTTCCCCTCTGCTCTCCCAACCTTCCCTTCTAACACGTCCAAGTCTCAATAATTATTTTGAATTTTTACTTTTCTTTATGTAGGAGGGACACCGGCTAAGGACAACAAAATTAGAAGAAAAAAAAAAAAGGCCCCACTGAGGTGTCACTTCCCAAGCAGAGTCAGAAACCATCCTCAGAAAATTAGATGATAAGTGCCTTGAGATTTACTGGCCAAAAATCCCTTTATCACAGAAGCAGCTCTTTTTCACCTTCCTTATCCATTTCCCCTTTCCCTCTTTCCACTTCCCTTATCAATTCCCCATTTCCTCCTCTTCTCTCTCAAGCGTCCATTCTTTTCCCTAAAAAAAAAAAAGTAAGATGCAGAACCTCTCTGTCCTTTGCTTTCTTAATTCTTTCCCTCTTATCTTACCTTCCCATGCTTCCTTTATCTATCTCTCCCTTACTTCCCTTTCCATATTTCCTTTCCAACACCCCCATTCCCCATATCTCCTCTTTCCTAAACTTCCCTTACCCATTTCTTACTTTTTTTCTCTAATTTCTTTCCTTCCCTTTCCAACATAACCCTTTCCTATAGCTTCACCTTACATTCCCATTTCTTTTTCCCCCCTCCTTCTATTTCCAACCCTACATTTACTCCATAGCTTCTCCCTACGTCATCCTTAATCCATTCCTCTCCTTCCCTCCGGTATACCCTTCCTTATAGTTTCCCTTTCCCTACGCTGCCCTTACCCATTCCCCCTTCCCTCCCGTAGTCCCAACTCACCCTTCCTCAAAGCTTCTTCTTCCACTTCTTACCCACTCCTCTCCTTTCCTCCCGTATTCCCTTTCTCTATGGCTTCCCCTCCCTCTGCCTCCCTCTCCCATTCCCTCCCGTTCCCTCCCGTCTCACAAGTAATGGAAGCGTCGTGTGCCAGCCAACAATAACATATTTTGGCGGCAATATAGTGGCGTTATGCGTTTTCTCGAAGTGTCGTAAAATCTTCACTTTTGACGCATAAATCAACAAAGAACAGTGAAAAGTATTGCGAGCAGCCGATTATGGAGTCTGGTGAGGGGAGGCGGGGGGAGGGGGAGAGGGGGTGTGGAGTGGGGGAGTAGCGGAAGTGTAGGGGGAAATGGAGAGGGGTGTTTTATGTAAAGGTTCTATACGCTTACTGCTTTCCCCTTTTCTTCCTCCACCACCATCACCATCACCATCACCACTCACTAAAGGGGGGATGGGGGATAGTGAGAAGGGGTAGTGAGAGGCATAGTGTAGAAGGGTGTTGTAATGGTTCTATTCACCGCTTCCTCCCTTTCCTCCTCTACTATCATCACCATTCACTATTATGGGGAGAAGGATGGGGAGAAGTGACAGAGGGGAGGGGAGAAGGTATAAGTGTTGTAATGGTTATATTCACCCACTTCCCCTTTTTTTCCCCTTCACTATCATTATCACCATCACCATCACTTACTGGGAGCGGTGATGGTGTAGTGGGGAAGGCAGAAGAGTGTTGCAATGAAATGGACTGACACACCCATTTCTTCCCCCTTTTCTCCTCCACCATCACCATCATCACTATTATAGAAGAGAGAGGGGTGTATGTAATGGACCTACACTACCACTTATCCTGTTCTTCCTCCACCATCACCACCATCACTATAATGAAGTGTGTGGAGGAGGAGGAGGTGTGGATGCATCTGAGTTTCTTCTCCACTCCCTGCAATGCTTCAAAGTTTTCCCCTTCCATTTCCTTCCAGATTCACCTTTACATTCGCCCATCACTCCTTCCCTCCTCCATTTATGCAACGTGTGGACATCTCGTTTGTGTGTTTGTGTGTGTGTGTGTGTGTGTGTGTGTGTGTGTGTGTGTGTGTGTGTGTGTGTGTGTGTGTGTGTGGGTGTGTGTGTGTGTAAGGATATATGGGAAAACAGTTGAATTTTGATACGTTTTACAATTTCTTTCCCTTTCTCCTTCTCGCCAGGAAAAAATGCAAACACACACACACACACACACACACACACACACACACACACACACACACACACACACACACACACACACACACACACACACGACACATCACCGCCCTGGGGAAAAAAGTACGGCGACCCAAAACCAGGAGGAAAATTACTCACGACAGAATACATTGAAAGAATTCCAGAAACACGAAAAATACTTGGGGGAAAAAAAAGAGAGATGGAGAAAGAGAAATAAAGAACCAAACCTGTCAATAAAGTTTCCCATGATGCAACCACATACTCGCTCGCACACAAACACACACACACACACACACATACTCTCTCTCTCTCTCTCTCTCTCTCTCTCTCTCTCTCCTCTCTCTCTCTATCTCTCTCTCTCTCTCTCTCTCTCTCTCTCTCTCTCTCTCTCTCTCTCTCTCTCTCTCTCTCTCTCTCCTAAAATCTAAACACTTTTTCTTGTTTCTCAATTCTTTTACTTTATCTCTCATTTCCTAAAATCTTCATCCTCTCCTCTCTCTCTCATCTCTCTCTCTCTCTCTCTCTCTCTCTCTCTCTCTCTCTCTCCTCTCTCTCTCTCTCTCTCTCTCTCTCTCTCTCTCCTCTTCAGTCTCCTCTCACTCTATTCTTCCGTATCCTTCTTCTCTTCCCTCTTCCTTGTGACATCACCATTCCTTCTTTCTCCCTCCTATTCTATCCTCTCCTTTCCTTTCCTTCTTTAATTCTCTCTTTTCTTCTCTATCTCTCCTATATTCCCTCTTATTCCATCTTCACTCTTGCATCTCCTCCTCTTCCTCCTCCCTACCATTCCCTGCTAAACATGATGAGACACGAATGGTGGTAAAGAGACGCCTGAATAATTACAAAAGAGCGTGGGAGACAAACAGAAACAGGCACTTGAAGAGAGAACATGATAATAGATAAGTGGGATACCGGTGTGGGGAAACCCTTGAGTCACTCGCTGCATGTTTCAAAGCTTCATTGAGACCGTTCATATTTTTTTTCTCTTTTTTTTTTTCTGGGACATTAATTTACTCTCCCCGCAAGGACTAGTAAGAGTCAGTTTTTTTTTATGATTTTTTTTTCTATTTATGTATTTATTTAGTGTTTTGTTTTAAGTTGAGGAAGAAAGAGACAATAATTGTGAGGGATTATAGGTGGCAATGAGCAATATTTGCACACACACAAGGGAAGTAAAGGGTGAGGATTGATTTTCCAGGGTGATTTTGGTGACTGTACAGGTGTCGAGTGACGTGTGACTTAAACATTCTGAGGCCTTTATGGAGTGACGCCTTTCTGACTTCATGATCACCGGACGCGCTGCCTTTATGACCTGAGTATCTTCCGCCTCTGTACTAAATGATTAGCTACTGACGAGGAGGAGGAGGAGGAGGAGGAGGAGGAGGAGGAGGAGGAGGAGGAGGAGGAGGAGGAGGAGGAGGAGGAGGAAAGATTTATTTCCCCTCCTGTAATAAGTATGTATAAGAGAAAAGGAGAAATACGAAAAAAAGTAGCAGAGCAAAAATAAGAACAGCAACAAGAAGGAGGCCTAGGTAAGTAGGTCTATAAAAAACTCCCTTTCCTTCCCTTCCCTTAGATTGACCTTACCTGTCCTTACCCTCCCTTCCCGTCCCTTCCTGGTCCTTCCCGCCCCTTTCCGTCCCTACCCTCCACTATCCACCTCCTCCCGTGCCTCTCCGCGCCTCACCACCCGCGTCACGTCCCCAGCAGCCGCACCAAAAAGCTATAAACGTGCTGAAATAGGCGCAAGGCTGAGCGGGACTCGGCATCAAAGGACTTCAAGAGACGGAGGTGGGGGGAAAAAAAAAACACGCCCCCTTAAAAAAAAAAAAAAAAGTGGAATAAACGATGGAGTCAATAAACACTGCCCACCTGCCGCCCTTCGAGCACCGCCCTTACTCCATCCTGTGCCCCCAAGTACCGCCTCCACCTCCTCCTCCTCCTTCTCCTCCTCCTTCAGTAAACTTGTTTTTTGCCTGTTTTTCCCACTCTGCTTTCCTTTACTCTCTTCCTTGTGTTTGTTTTTTGTTTCCTTTTTGTTTGTTATCAATGTTTTTTTTTCTTTTCTTTCCTCTTCCTCGTTCCTTTGTGTTTGTTTGTTTTTTTGTTTGCCTTTTAGTTTCGTTACTTATGATGTTTTTGTTTATCTATATTAACACAACTGCTGCTAATATTTTGCTGAGAATGTTGTTGTTACTGTTGCTGTTGGTAAAACGACACCACCACCACCACCACCACCACCACCACCAACAACAACAACAACAACCACCACCACCACCACTAATGCAGACACCATAAATCCCCACCAGGTAGCAGGTAATCCTTCTGTCGCGGCAAAACAAAGGTATTCAATCCTCTACCGCACCTGGGATTATGTAGAGGACGAATCCTTCACAACACATAACCTAACACCTCTACACTTACACCCACACGTCACTAAACAGAAACTACAACTTCTCCCCTTAAAATCACAGACATAATAGTAACTGCTTAACTATTGTGACCTTGAGCTTAATGCATCTAGCGCAAATTTCTGGTGTAATTTCAAGACAATGACAGAAAGGATAACTGGGACTGTAAGGGATGGGAAGGCAAGAACTGGGGGAGGAAGGAAGAATGGACCGCTACAAATGATAAAAGAAAGATGTGGTAGTCTATGGTCGTTCATGTTTACTGGGGGCACTGCACTTATGTAAGGTAAGGTAAGGTAAGGTAAGGTAAGGTAAGGTTAGGTTAGGTAAGGTTAGGTTAGGTTAGGTTAGGTTAGGTAAGGTTAGGTTAGGTTAGGTAAGGTTAGGTTACGTAAGGTTAGGTTAGGTTAGGTTGGGTTAGGTAA
>NC_087185.1:5727500-5805000 GCF_035594125.1 Scylla paramamosain
GAGAGAGAGAGAGAGAGAGAGCAACTGTCATAACCTTCCCCCTTTCCCCCACATCTCTCTCTCTCTCTCTCTCTCTCTCTCTCTCTCTCTCTCTCTCTCTCTCTCTCTCTCCTCTCTCTCTCTCTCTCTCTCTCACTAAGCACCCCCCGGCTAATCCCTCTCCCCTAAGGTCGTGTATTCGGCTTTAGAAGTAAAAACCTAAATAAAAATAATAGACAGCAGCGACATCAGTACACACAAAAAAAAAAAAAAAAAAAAAAAACACGAGAATTACCTGCCAGTGTGTGTGTGTGTGTGTGTGTGTGTGTGTGTGTGTGTGTGTGTGTGTGTGTAATTACCCTCCCTCCCTCACGTGAATTCACTTTTATTTTCACTATTACAACTTCTATTTTTTTTTTTTTACCTGCGTATCTCAATTCTGTAATACACAAAGCTACCTTGAGTTACCTGGCTGACTTATACACTCGTTCTTCTCCTGTCCATTCTCTCTAATTAATTAACCTGGACTTACGTGGACCAGTGGACGGTAAAAACTACTGATAAATAATGACCTTAGTAATTTAAACAACCCTCAATAAAATGCTGCTCATCATTAAGACATACGCTTCTCAAAACAAAGAATGAAGTCAACAATAGAGTCGGAAACCATTTTGAAAACACAAGCAGGATTTAATCTCATAAGTATGCGAGGAAACTGAAAACACCACAGTAACTAGGAGTAAGCGGAGGAAGAGGAGGAGGAGGAGGAGGAGGAGGAGGAGGAGGAGGAGGAGGAGGAGGAGGAGGAGGAGGAGGAGGGGGGGTTTAAGGCGAGGAAGACGAAGAACACGGAAGAGGAAGAGCGGCAAAGATTATGATAGTGAAGATGAGTAGGAAGAGATTGGAGAAGAGAAGACAAATGAAGGTGAGGACGAGGATTAAGTTAGAGAAGAGAGGATTACAAGGGAGGAAGAGGAGGAGAGGGAGAATGAAAAGGAGGAGGAAGATGACAATTAGGATTGGAAGGATTAGGAGGAAGAGAGAGAGAGAACAAGGAAGAGGACAAGGAGTAAATGAAGGAAAAGAGGATTACCAAAGGAGAAGGATGAAGATAAGGAAAACTATGAAAAGAAGGAAAAGGAAGGCGAGGCGAGAACAAGAGAGACGAGGACAAGGAATAATCAAAGAGTAGAGGATGTACAAAGAATGAATGAGACCAAACTGAACACAGACGCAAGACACAGACAGACAGACGGACAGACACAGACACAGACACAGACAGAGACACACTCAGACACAGACACAAAAACTCTTAGACACAGACAGACACAGACACAGACACATTTATACACGCACACACACAGACACACACGCAGCAGCAGCACCTCCTTTAAGAAATAATAGCATAAAATAGTTGCTGGAACACTTTTGGCAACTCTGACCGGCGCGGGAGAGGGGAAGGAAGCTAATAATGGGATTTAACTCCATCTAACTCAAGGAATAGTTTAAAGAATCGACTCCCAAACTTCATCATGGTGAAAACTTCCCTTGGCATGAAGCCAGACGAAGGTTACGAGACCCTCCGCCCGCTGCTGTTGCCGCTGAGTGCCGGGGAATTATGCAACCCAGGGAGGGACAGAAGGACGCTGCACTGTTGGGAAATCGTATGAAAATCTGCGTTATAATGGGCGGGACGTGACGCGCTGATACGAAGGGTGAGATTGTGGAAATGCTCATATGTAAATCCAATGCTGCTCTTTAATGGAGGCAAGATAGTGCTCCACCACCCAGAAAAATACATTAGATTAAAAACTGTAGCACAATAACTAATGCATTGAATATAACATTAGCTATTACGTTAAAACTGATATATTAACTGTTACATAAGAGATATAATATTAATAATTACAATAAAAATAATGCATTAACTACTACATTAACAATTACATTAAAACTACCATTCATTTTAAAACTATAACATTCATAACTACACTGAATCTATTAAAACTTATCCATTAACGATTATATTACCTAGTACATTCAAACTATTACAATAAAACAATTACAATAAAACTATTACATTAACGAAAAATAAAATAAAATGAAAAAAAAAATTATGTTAAGGAGGAAACTCAACTCACGCCGCGCACTCAAAAAATAAAAATGGTGAAGAATATAAAAAAGTATCTTGCTCGTTATATAATTTGCTTGCTTAAATGAGTTAAGTGTTTTCTCTCAAACTTCCGAGCTGGTGCTAATTTTATTTCCCCCATTTTCATTACTTGGCGCTCAAAATAAAGACCAGAGTTTGGCGTCAACTTCTGTGTCTTTTTCTTTATTCTTCTTTTTTTTTTTTTTTTTTCATTGCGGTTCGGCAGACTCTTTTTATGGGAAAGTAATGTAAGAAGTGTTCTCTCTCTCTCTCTCTCTCTCTCTCTCTCTCTCTCTCTCTCTCTCTCTCTCTCTCTCTCTCTCTCTCTGCCAACTACATTACATTTATAAACGTGTCATTGCCCGCGGCATTTTTATTTAAGTATGTGTTTGTTTCTATCCTTCTTCTCCTCCTCTTCCTTTTCCTCTTCCTCCTCCTCCTCCTCCTCCTCCTCCTCCTCCTCCTCCTCCTCCTCCTCCTCCTCCTCCTCCTCCTCCTCCTCCTCTCTCACCTGTATTTCTTTTCCACTCCTCTTCCTGCACTTCCATTTATTCTCGTCTCTCTTCTCTATTTTCACCTCTCCACTTTTTACTGTCGCTTTTATCACTGTTTCCTCCACTTCTGTTTTATTGCTCTCTCTCTCTCTCTCTCTCTCTCTCTCTCTCTCTCTCTCTCTCTCTCTCTCTCTCTCTCTCTCTCTCTCTCTCTGGTATTGCTCTTTTTAATATACATTTGGTCACAAGAATTACTGTTTATGTGGGTTTTGTACGTCAAATAATTCTCTCTCTCTCTCTCTCTCTCTCTCTCTCTCTCTCTCTCTCTCTCTCTCTCTCTCTCTCTCTCTCTCACACACACACACACACTCACGGGTTAGTATGCGGAACTCTTAACCCGCGGAGCTGATCGCTGGTTGGCTGTTGGGGCGCGGCGGTGAAGGGCGGTGATTGGCGGAGTAAAGCTTTGATCAACCACCTACATTTGCCTGTCGGATGAACCTTTTGAGCGCCGGCGGTTTGACTGACTTGATTCCCTTCCACGAGGCGCAGATAATGGGGCGAGGCAGCTTACGACGCGCGCTTCAGGTACAAATAACTAACGGCTGGTGCTTCCTGATGACAGAGGGAGGAAGTGTGTTTAGATTAACTTGGCAGATCTGCACTCACTCTCTTCCGTAGTTACTCTCTCTCTCTCTCTCTCTCTCTCTCTCTCTCTCTCTCTCTCTCTCTCTCTCTCTCTCTCTCTCTCTCTCTCTTCTTTTTTCCTCTATCCTTGCCCAGTTTTTCGCATTTTTGTCTTCATTTGTCGTTTTGCGTTACTGTTCTTACTCCTTTCCTCTCCTTTTCCCTCTCTATCCTCTTTTCCCTTCCTTTTTCTTTTTTTTTCCTACTTCTTCCTTCTATAATTTTCCCTTGTCTATCTTTATGCAATCTCTCGCATTTTTTCCTTTACTTATCGTTTTTGTATTGTTACTCATTTTTTTCTCCTTTTTCTCCCTATTCCCTTTTTTCTTTTTTCCCTTCCTTTACTCTTGTTTTCACCTTCCTATTTTTACAAGCTTTCTATCTCCCTTTCGCCTTATTTCCTGTTTTCCTTCCCCGTCTTTATTTTCCATTTTTTTCCTTCTGTAATCTTTCTCTTCCTCGCTCAAGATAAATAAATGAGTTAAATAAAACAAACACACTAACTTTCCTTCATTTTTTTCCCTCTTTCTCACCGTATCCCTTTTCCCTCTGCCCCCTTTCAAGATACGTCTCTCCTTCAATGCATTAAACAATCACCCTTTCTTTCCTTACCCTCTCTCCTTCCCTCCTCTCTCCATGTCCCTCCGTCAGTTACAAGATGGCGCCCCTCTCTTTTCCCTCCCTTTCCATATTTCAGAGATACAAGTTGACGAACAAACCCTCACACCTTTTTCCTTCCCATGTCCTTTCTCCTCTTTCTCTTACAGTACTCTATATTCCACAGGTACAAGGTCACAGATAGAGTTACAGGTAAATATCTCTCGTTATGCACACCTGAGCTAATTGGTGATTGGGGGTAAAAAACAGCTGATTGGTGAACTATCAACTTTTCTTTATGCGCAAGGGAGGAAGATTCAAGGGCAAAAACGAATTGAAGGAAAAAATGAAGCTAGTTGACTAATGGAAAAGGAAAACAGTTGATTGGTGGACTTTTTAAATGCACAAGTAAAAGCAAATTCAAGTCAAAGGAACAAGAAAGGAAAAAAAAAAGGAGCCTCACATATTGTCTCTTACATAAAAGGAAAGAATGAATACCAAAGAAAAGCCAATTCAGGTTGGCCTTGAAACTCCAAAATCTCCAGCACTGAAATACACTGAAATACACCAAAATACGAGTTCACTGGAATACACTGCGCCTTCCCAACTGATACAAAACTTCATCTTAATCCTGCAAAAATGAAACACTGAATAGACTTTCTCAGTAATACAGGCAATGAAAGCAATAGTTTTTATATCTTTGTGCACGTTTTTCTTGTATGGAAGGCGAGTGACCTTGGCTCCAGCGCCTCTCCGGCTCTATGTATTGTATGTATTAATTTAACAAGCGATGGGGAGGCCAATAACCTTTGACGGGATCGGCGGCGGCTTTGCAGGGAGAGTAAAGCTTTAAAACCCTGCAAACATCGGGGATTGATAATAAAAACGCGAGTTCAAAGCTTCATGCCTGACAGCCTAGCGCTCTGTGATATCAACGAAGCTTTTTTAACTTGATTTTAAGTGATCAGGCGCTCGGATAGACACACACACACACACACACACACACACACACACACACACACACACACACACACACACACACACACACACACACACACACACACACACACACACACACACACACACACACATCCATCACTGCTACACAAAGAAGGACCTTGACGCAAATATTCAGCAGCCATTGTCAGTTTAGCATTGTGGCTGTTAGACGAGAAAATTGAGGCAGGCAGGCAGAGATAGAGAGGAAGGTGATGCAGTCAGGCAGAGACAAAGAAGAGAATCATACATACAGGCAGGCAGAAAGGCAGACAAGCAGACAGACAAAGACAGTTATTCAGTCAGGCAAGTAAAGAACCAATAAATAAATAAATAAATAAATAAATGAATAAGTAAATAAATAAACAAAACGAATAAATAAACAAATAAATAAATAAAGACAAACAGCAGAAGGAACGTAATGTTAGACTGTTAAGCAAGCAGATATATGAATAAGCAGGCAGGCAAGCAGGCAATGTCACGTAAAACAGGTAAAGGAAACAAAGTAATCATGTCACACAGGTGAGCATGTAGACAGGCAGGTAAGCAAACAGGTAAAGACGTAATTAAACAGACAGACAGGTAAGGCAGGTAAGAAGTAATAGAAATTAATTTGGCAAGCACACAGGTAAGCAGAAAGTTAAATAGACATTCAGGTAACTAGACACAAAGAAAACAATCAAGCCAGGTAAGGAAGCAGGTAAGTTAGCAGAAAACTGAATGGGCAATCAAATACACACACACACAAGATCACCCGGTAAACAAACAAGCAGGTACAACAGGTGAGCAGAAAGTTAAACAATCAGATAAACACAAACAAAACAATCATAAGTAAGCAAACAAGCAACTAGGTGATGCAGGTGAGCAGGAAATTAAACAATAAGATAAAGACCCATAAAATCACCAGGTAAACAAGCAAGCAGGTAAGACAGGTGAGCAGGAAGTTAAACAATCAAGTAAACACAAACAAAACAATGTCAGGTAAGAAAGCAGGTACGACAGGTGAGGCAGGCAAGGCAGGTGAGGCGGGCAGGATGTGGAAGGACATGAAAAGCCGTGTGTGGTAATTAGCTGGTAAAAGCCTGAAGCCACACGAGCCTTGCTAATTGGCCCAATGATCCCAGAATGGCGAATTAAATCCGATGCCGCAAGAGTAATCGAGACACACCAGCGAGGAGGAAGCCAAGTCACTCGCTACTGTCACTCCTCTTACTACTCTGTTCCTTCTCGCTCTCATTTCTAGTTCACCTTAATTTTCTCTCTCTCTCTTCCTCCCCTCCCTTGTCACTCCTTCATCCCTTCATTTCCCGTATCTCCCTTCCCTTTCTGATTCCCACCTCGCCTTCCTCTTACTCCTCTCCCTTCCTTCCCTCTCTCTCATTGCTACTTTGCTTTCGTTTCCCATCACTTCCTTTTCACTTATTCCATGTACACGTTTCTTCTTTTATATTTTCTCTCTTCTTTTGTCTTTTTTTATCATTTTGTCTATTCCCTTCCTTTCTTCCTCACGAACTGTCCTATTTCTTCTATCCATCCTCTCTCTCTCTCTCTCTCTCTCTCTCTCTCTCTCTCTCTCTCTCTCTCTCTCTCTCTCTCTCTCTCTCTCTCTCTCTCGGTACTTTTACAACTCATTTTCCTCCCTCACTCATTTCACATCCACTTCTCTCTCTCTCTCTCTCTCTCTCTCTCTCTCTCTCTCTCTCTCTCTCTCTCTCTCTCTCTCTCTCTCTCTCTCTCTCTCTCTCTCTCTCTCTCTCCTCTCTCACTCTTTCCCTACGAAGTAATCAGGTCCCCCCTTGTAGTAATCAGCCCCCTTCCCTCCTCTCCCTTCCCCCTTCCCATGCAGACACACCATGAGTTGATTTTTCCATCCCAAAGAGAGAGAGAGAGAGAGAGAGAGAGAGAGAGAGAGAGAGAGAGAGAGAGAGAGAGAGAGAGAGAGAGAGAGAGAGAGAGAGAGAGAGAGTAAACGGGGAGTATTTCTCGTCCTCAACATTTTCAATCATATGGAATCAGAATATAAACAAGGAGAAGAAGAGAAATAGAGGAAATAACAATGAGAGTTTTAGTGTAAAGAAATAAGGCAACAGAAATTCAAACTAGTAATAGAAAAATAAGTCACGTAGCTACAATCTCTTTTTTCATGCAAGAAGGTACTGGCACAGGGCACCAACAGAAGAAAAAGGCCCGCTGAGGTGTAACTCCTTAAAGAAAGAAAAATATAGATTATCCAAAATTTGAGAAGTGAATTAATTTTGGAAAGCGCTACCTCTCCCACCACATGGCGTCTGAGGGGTTCTGGAAAGCGCTACCTCTCCCACCACATGGCATCTGAGGGGTTCTGGAAAGCGCTACCTCTCCCACCACATGGCGTCTGAGGGGTTCTGGAAAGCGCTACCTCCCGCACCACATGGCGTCTGAGGGGTTCTGGAAGCAAAGGGGACGTGGCGGAGGAGAGCAAGGCCGGTGGCGGGGATGAAAGTCGTGGAATCGGTGAATTATCGGCAAGGCAACGCAAATCTCAGGACCGGAGACTCAACATCGCCAGGTAATTGGAGAGTCCCGCGGCCCTAAACCCTCCGTCAGGTAAGGACTCTCCGGGGATGCCATCGTGGGGAGATACGCCCCCCCAACCTCTCTCTCTCTCTCTCTCTCTCTCTCTCTCTCTCTCTCTCTCTCTCTCTCTCTCTCTCTCTCTCTCTCTCTCTCCAACACCAACGCAGATTATAAAGGACGTCTGCCGTTTTTCGTCTTTCTTTGTACTTTTTAGTTTTAATTTTTTTTTTTTTTTTTAGTTCTCTTCTGCTTCTTAGGCTTCTTTTGTTGGTTGATGATGATGATGTCACTGGTGGTGGTGGTGGTGGTGGTGGTGGTGGTGGTGGTGGTGGTGGTGGTGGTGGTGGTGGTGGTGGTGGTGGTGGTGGTGGTGGTGGTGGTGGTGGTCTTGTTAATGATGATGTTATTTTTCTTGTAGTTGTTGGTAGTGGCCTCCTCCTCCTCCTCCTCCTCCTCCTCCTCCTCCTCCTCCTCCTCCGTCCTCAGTGCCACAAAAATAAATAATTTCACACAACTGACTTACCAAACTTCAAAAACCATATCGGGGAAGTTTACAAGGGAACAACTTACGAAAGAACAGGAGAAGTTTGCGGCCTTAACTTCCGGCTGGGTGAGTGGGCGTGTCTCGTGCGTGCGTGTGTGTGCGCGCGTGTGGGGGCGTGTCGTGTGCGTTGTGGGCATGCGCGTGCGTTGTGAAATGGTCGCCTGGCATGGGTAATGTTTAGGGATTTCATCGATCTGTCAACTGCTCCTGGATTACGTTGTGTGCTCTTCGGGTTGGGCACTAGCAGCCGCGTGTGCCTTAGGGATTAAACGTGTGTGTGTGTGTGTGTGTGTGTGTGTGTGTGTGTGTGTGTGTGTGTGTGTGTGTGTGTGTGTGTGTGTGTGTGTGTAAGCTTCCTCTATACAGTACCTCCCTTTGTCTTTCCTTCCTCCATAATTTCACCTTCAGCTCTCCTGCTACAGTATATCTCTCCTACACTATATCTCTCCTGAGGAATATATCTCCTACAGTATATACTTCCTATACTACATCTCTATTTCAGCCTTCCTCCTACAGTATATCTCTCTTACTCAACATCTCTCCTACAGTCTCTCCGCCTTTCTCACTGACCCACTTCATCCTTTGCTCTGTCCTTCCTTCATTCTTACCCTTCCTTCCTTTTATTTACTCCAGCCTGCAAATCTCTCCTAAGACTGTCCTTCATCCTATAATTCCTGATAATCCTTGTCCTTCGATCTTCTCAGCACATTCCTTCATAATCTAAGTTACCTAAGTTTCTATTAATTTTTTTTAAGTCCTATTGTATTCCTTCCTTTCAACTGCCCTTCTTCCTTACACTTTATTCTTCTTTCTCTCAGTCTTCCTCTTAGTCCCATTCCTCCTAATACTACATTCCTTCCTAATTTCTTCCCAGCTCTCATACTCTATCTTATTCCTTTCCAATCTCCCTTCTTCCTCGCACTGCATTTCTTCCCAAATCCATCTCAGTCTTCCTATCCTTAGTTTCATTCCTTCTCTATCCCTTCTTCCTCACACTGCACTACTGATCCAAGTCTCTCAGCTTCCCACTCTCAAGTTCACTCCTCACTCTCCCGTCCCAAGTTCGCTCCAGTCTTCCTACTCTCAGCCTCCTAGCACCTGCCTCAGTCACCTCAGTCACAGCGGGGCGGGGACGGGGTGCAAATGACAGGTGACGCAGCCAGGTAGTCATGGTCAATAGTCGAGCAACATACCTGACTCTTTTCCACTGTATTTGTTTCTCTCTCTCTCTCTCTCTCTCTCTCTCTCTCTCTCTCTCTCTCTCTCTCTCTCTCTCTCTCTCTCTCTCTCTCTTAGTGTAAGTTCAGAGAGTGTTTTTGAAAGACGCCACTAATAATAAACGAATATTTTGGATTTGCATTAGGACTTTTCTTTAGGTAATGGTCTTTTTTTTTCAGTCTTGTTCTCCACCAAAGCCCATCTTACATAAAAATAATAGCTCAAACCTGCATTTAATTTATTTCTTGCCTATTAAAACTGTCTATGATTACTCCAGCGGAATGTGACACAGCGCTATTAGCAGTCACAGCATTAGGTGTTCTTTCTAAGATCAGTGGTCTCGAGACTGGTTGTTAGTGCCGAGTCAATAAGGGATATTTACTAAATTAGACAGATTTATAGACGGGGATGATAGGTGGTAATAGGTGGACATATATTACATAGAGACTGCCACGTGTGGACCTAATGACTTTTTGCGGGTTCCCTTCTTTTTCTTATTATCATGCTCTTAAACCTTTCAATGCGATACGAAACAACTAACACCATAAGTAGTGAAATCTTTATAAGCATCTACAAGAAAGAAGGGGATTAGAAAAAAAAAAAAAGCAGATTTTGCAATTTCAACCCAGTTTAAAGACTGAAGGAGGCTGTAGAACAAGTAAAGATGTCTCAGAGTGATTGGTAATTAGGGATTGAGGGGGGACGCTAAACACACGGGAAGACAGCGCGACAGGTAGACATGATTTATACTGAGGCTGCCACGTGTAGAACAGATGGCTACTTGCAGCTCCCATCTGTCATGTTCATAAGATTCAAGGAAGATACTGAACACAATAGAAGAGAAAACAGCAAATTACTCCACTTCTAACTACCATTGTACCTTCCATCCGGCGGTCACAGGTACGCCGGGGCTTCTCCTGGCGGCTCGTAACTACATTGCCTCCACCTCAGGAAGCACGGAAACACACGCTAAGGCTTCACATTCACAACATTCCTACCTCAGACTTTTCCCTCCTAAGCCCAGATAAGGGAAACACGTGTCTTCCTGTGCCAGTTGGGGTTTCCAGGTTCTATAGATTTCATGGTTTTGGGGTGAAAGTTTTGTCAGTGGTGTTTGAAGTTCAGTGTTTTACAGATTTATTTTTTTTTCTGGTATTTAATTAAGGTAAATTTCCTAATGAATAAAGCCATATTTCTATTCATTAAGGAAACCCCCTATGTACTTCCACATTTGAAGGTTAATATCCTGTTGGTTATGTTCCCTTTTTGTTCTTTCATTAATAAAGAATTTTAAAATTTCTAAGTTTTATGGCATTCTAAGTAGTAATTTGTTTCTGGTCTTCAGGAGAAACTAAGAATTTTAACATATTTTAGGTCAGTCTTCTGTAGGTAATGCTTTCTTTCTCGTCTTTAATTAGAGAGAGAATTCCGACAAAAATCACGCCTCCATATATAAGTGACTCCATGTATCCCAACACGTGAACCTGTAAAACTTTGTCCCACATAATCAAGTCCTGGGTTCGAATCACCCCGTGCACAGGTGAAGCAACAGGTGAAGCAGAACTGTACAGATGACATCAAACGCAATATATACATGAACAGGCAGGTAATCACGTATTTATTACACCTATTTTTCAGGGACCGTTCTTGTTCATTAGTAACGCAGCTGGAATATAAAGAAAAGGAACGGCGTCTATATTTAAGGTGCCGCCTTGTCCGACATGATACTCGGTATTATTCACGACCAGGAGGAGACGTGGTGTTATAATTATGCATGGGAGAGGATATTTGAAGGATGAAGAGATGAGAGAGCAGACTGTGATGATTATTATGAGGAAAGGAAAACTGAAACTGAAGTATGAAAAATATGAAAAAGGAAAGACGTGGTGCCATAATAATATATGGAAGAGGATATTAATTTTGAAGGATGAAAGGATGAGAGAGCACAGACCATGATGATTATATGTGAAAAGAAAATTTATATTGATTTTTTTTTTTTTACGTCCAGTTTCTCTCGTCTTTCAAGGTTATTACGGTGTCTCATAAAGAAGGACTTTGAATTTGGCATTTGGAAACCGTTACCCCGAGTGGATGCCCTTCCTAACCTCGGACGTGGCCAGGATCCGAACACATGCGCCAACGGACCACTCAGCCCCCTAAGCGCGCACGGTCCCACTGTACCACGCCGGATAAAAAGTGGATTCACAAAAGAGGGCTCACAATTATACATAGGAAGATTTTAAAAAATAAATAAATAAATAAATAAATACAAAAAATAAGAAAATGAATGATGAAAGAATAAAAGGCAATTATAATCATAAATGAGGAAAGGAAAATTGAAATAGAAGTATCAAAAAAGATAAAAGACAATTCACGTTATACTTCCATAAAAATATTCAAAGGGTGAAAGAGTAACAAAGCACACAATGATAAATGTATATAAGGAAAGGAAAGCTGAAATAGAAGTATAAAAACGATAAAAGAGGGTGTTATAATTATACAAGAGGAGAGGAAAAACTGAAGGATAAAGAAAAATAATAGCATAAACCATGATAATTACATATATGAGAAAGGCACACACTGGTAACTTTATAAAAAGAAAGGAACACTGCAATAGAAATATAAGATGATAAAAGGTGTCACAATTATACTGAAGGATAGAAAGATAACAGCGTAGACCATGATGAGAGAAGGAAAATAGAAATCGAGGTATAAAACAGAATTAAGAAGCAAAGACGTGGGTGTCATAATTATGCATGGAGAGAGAAAACTTGAAGGATGAAAGAATATCACAGTACAGACTATAATTAAACACGAGGAAAGAAAAACTGAACTGAGGCATGAAAAGATGGAAAAGGAGAGGCGTGTATATAATTGCGTATTAAAGGATATTTAAAGGAAAATGGACGACAGGTTGAAAGGGAATATTCACGAAAATAAAAAATAAGTTGTAGAGCAAAAGATAAAATAGAAACGGCATATAACAGTATATGAAAAGAAATGTACAGGAAAAATAAATAAAAGAAGGAGACAACAAGGACAGTACAGAAAAAAGCAGAACATGGAAGAAAATATCTAGAAAGGTACCAGATAGAACAATCGTGGATAACTATACATGAAGGAAAATTTAAAGTAAAACAATAAAATTATGAAAACAAAAATACTAATCAAAATTAAGAAAAACGAAGGAAAATTAAATAAAACGAGAAAGGGTAAAAATCCAGATATGATAACCATACATGAAAAGAAATTTAAAGTAAAAGAATAAAATGAAAACAAAAATAGCTACAAAAAATAAGAAAAAAAAAATAAAGAAAATTAAATAAAAGGACAACAGTTAGGAATGCACATGTAAAGTCAAGGCCACAACTACACGGGATAAGGTCAGGGTAGGATGAACTTGGTCTTGTATTTATGGGGCAAACCTGAAAAGACTAGTGTTAATTTTTTGGCGAAGAAAAATCCACATGAAGGTTGTAACTTAATATGGTGCTTTGGAAAGGGAAGGGAAGGGAAGGGAAGGGAAGGGAAGGGAAGGGAAGGGAAGGGAAAGCGAGGGAAGGAATGGGAAAAAAAATGGGAACAAAAGAGGTGAATGAAACCAAACCTAAGCTAACCAAACCAAACCTAATCAAACCTAAGCTAACCAAACCTAAGCTAACCAAACCAAACCTACCTAACCAAACCTTACCTAACCAAACCTAACCTAAGCTTACCAAACCTAACCTAACAAGAACTCAACTGAATCCAATATGAACTGCAGGTCAAAACGTCTCTCACCTGGACCCCTTCTCTCACCTGGCAGAGTAGGTGGACAGGTAAACACAGCCAGCCAGGTGTCACTCCACTCGGCACAAGAGGCACGGATATAAATTAAAAACAGACACCCCTGACCTGATAATGAGTGCAGGAAGAAGAGGAGGAGGAGGAGGAGGAGGAGGAGGAGGAGGAGGAGGAGGAGGAGGAGGAGGAGGAGGAAAAGGGGAGAATTGCATGAATGAGGGAAGAGATAAAAATAGTGATGAGTGCGTGGAGAGAGAGAGAGAGAGAGAGAGAGAGAGAGAGAGAGAGAGAGAGAGGAGAGAGAGAGAGAGAGAGAGAGAGAGAGAGAGAGAGAGTCCATCCGTGCTGAGTGTTCCAAAGGGTCACTTCCACAATAATGTTTACCAGCACAATATTGGCTCTCTCTCTCTCTCTCTCTCTCTCTCTCTCTCTCTCTCTCTCTCTCTCTCTCTCTCTCTCTCTCTTTGGCCTCAACTCGCTCACTCTCACGTCCATAAATACTTAATGCAACCTTCCTCTTTCATCATAACTTTCTTTGCCTTTCTTTCCCGCACGGCAAGATGTCTTCACTCATTTCCTTCTTCCTTCCTTCACTGTTTCTTCGAGTCAGGAGGAGGAGGAGGAGGAGGAGGAGGAGGAGGAGGAGGAGGAGGAGGAGGAAGTTTATCATCTCCCTCGTCATCTTAATAACTTCCTCCACACGGAAAGTCTTCATTTTCTCACATTAGTCATCGTTTCCAAATCCTTCTTTTCTTATCATCCTTCCTTTCCTTAATAAATAAAAAAAAAACAAGAATGTCCTTAAAAATACTAGAAATAATCTCGCTTTTTTTATTATTATTTTCAAACTTCAGCTTCTTTATTTTCTGAAATTAATCAACTCACTTTTGCTCCCCTTCCTCTTCATCTCTCAAAAGAAAACTAGAAGAAAGAGAAAGAAAAAAAAGTAACAATCAAAATTCTCTCTTTCATCCTTCTTCCACTAGCGGTTCGTCTCAATTTCTCTTTGATTTACGCTTCCAAAAAACAACAAGGCAAAAAGAGAGAAGTGTCCCCTCAAAGCGAAGAGAAAAGGCCAGCCAGCGAGCAGCGCCAAGAATCGTTCCCACGTCAATTATCCAGCAGGTAATGGCACGGCGCGCGACAACACTCACCCTCGCTTCCCTGTGTCCTGCGTCAGGGGGTGAAGGGGCGGCGGCTCTGGAGAAAGGAATGGACGGTGTTTGAGAGGAGACATGGGTGGAAGGGAGGTGGAAAATGGTGAAATGTTTGAAATTGTCTATTTTTATCACAACTGTAATTACAGATCGTGAAAAAGGCAATTTTTTTTATTATTATTATTTAAACTACTAATAGTGAAATAGTATATAGGAAATTCTCTTTTCATCACCATCTTAACTACAGAAATACAACTCTATCAATATTTTAACTGTAATCGTCATTGTTTTTGTTATATTGTCAATTTAATTATTTTTCACTTACTGGTCTTTTCATGACAAAAAAAAAAAAATCAATAAAACAGACGATCTCTCTCTCTCTCTCTCTCTTTCTCTCTCTCTCTCGGGTAAATTCCTTTCTTCCTCCTCTTTGTCCCTCCCTTGCGCCTCCTCACCGCGTCCTCCTCACAACTCATGAGCGAATTGTCCCTCCTGATTGCCCTCCCTTCGTTTCCTCCTCCTCCTCCCCCTCCTCCTCTTCCTCCTCCTCCTCCACTTTGATCCTATTCCCCTCCTCTCTCCTCTGGACCTCCGACGACTCATCTCCTCACTTCTCTCCTCCATTTTCCTCTCACTCTCAAACCTTTCCTCTTCCTCTTCCTAAGGTCCTTAGTTTAAGTCTTCCTTCCTTCCTTCCTCCTCCTCCTCTTTCCCTGGTGGTTCTTATCCTTATTGAGTTTAAATATTTTTCTTTGTTTCTTCTGGTTCTGTTTTCTTTTCTTTCCTCTTTCTTCCTGCTCGTTAAGTTCGTATAAACACTTTTTGTTTTTTTGTTTTTTCCCTTTTTCCGTGTGTGATATTCTGGTGTGTGTGTGTGTGTGTGTGTGTGTGTGTGTGTGTGTGTGTGTGTGTGTGTGTGTGTGTGTGTTAAGTTTCCTATGCAATTAAAGATACGCCGTTAAGAATCGAAAAGAAAAGAAGAGAAAGAAGAAAAGTCAGTGAAGGAAAAGAAACAAGTGGAAGGGGAAAAAAAGGAAAAAGCAACTCGGCATGAAAATATACTGCATGTTTCCTTCCACACCAATAACGAAGACAAAGGGGAAGGAGGAAAAAGAAGAAAAAGAAGTGGAAGAGTGATCACGTGAGGCTATATATATACGTATCTCTCCTTCAATAACACGAGATACAGAAGAGACGAGAAAATAAGCGTGGGAGGAGGATAGAATACACAGAATTACGTGGTTTTACTCTACAGAAGGTGGATGAGAAGGAAGGACATGTGGAATTCACTATGATTTTCCTTCCACTACAAATGTAACGGAAGAGTGAGGCAAGGCAAATCAAGGCAAGGCAAGGCAAGGCAAGGCAAGGCAAGGCAAGGCAAGGAAGGAAATACATGGAAGAACAAAGGAGGTAGGAGTGTAAGACTAGAAAAGGAAGAAAGAACAAGGAAGTGTGTGGAAGAACAGGAAAAAGAGAATATAAGTCAAGGAAAGGATGAACAGACAAGAAAATACGTCGAAGAACAGGAGAAAAGAGGTAAAATATGATAAAAATAATATTCTTCGATAACTACTGAACTTAAGGCGCAATAACAATGAGGAAACAAAAGTCGGTGGGAAAAATAACACAAGAAGCGACAACGGACAAAGCAAGCAGAAGAGAGAAAGAGTGAGAGAGGGAGAGAGTGAGAGTGAGGCAGCATGCATTTCACCCGCGCGCCATGAAAAGGGAGTCAGCGGCGCCGGGGTGTAAATATTTCACAGGAAGAGGGAAGCGGCAAAAGTCAGTCCGGTTCGCTTCGGTTCGCGCAAAACTCATCCCTCACTCCGGGCACAGCGACTCCTGCATCTTTAACGCCGCGGGGCCTGGATGGAAAGGTGCCTCGCTTCCCTATGCACGGCGCTCACCCATAAGTAATAGCAAGGTGGTGAAGCATTCATGGATCTGCCTTGCTTTGCTAACGTATTAAACGCGCTTAGTCGGGATGAAAGGACTCGATTTGCGATGGTGTTTGTGGGTGGGCGACTCCTGTGGTGGTGAATGATTGGTTATGCTGGTGGTGGTGGTGGTGGGGGTAGTAGTAGTAGTAGTAGTAGTAGTAGTAGTAGTAGTAGTAGTAGTAGTAGTAGTAGTAGTAGTAGTAGTAGTAGTAGCGATATAACTTTCGCCTTTACTATCGTGTCTGTTATTCGAAACTTCCGTATCTTAACATAACCTCAAAAGTCACAAGAGGTCTGATGCTGTTTGTTCATCCCTTGTGTTCCTTTGTCGTCCCTTTGAGATGGTGATGGTGGTTGTCGCCCAACCTCGCTCTTTTTCATGCCTTTTCACTGTCTATCCCTTTGTATCATATCCATCTATTTTTCCACCTCAAATTCTCATCTTTCTTGCAGCCGACTCATGACTCACTCACTCATCCACTCATTCACAAACGCTCATTTTCCTCCTCACATCCTTACGACCTCACCTCCTTCCTTCCTTCCTTCCTTCCTTCCTTCCTCTCGGGCCGGCAAACGCGCGGAGCAAAATGCCTGGTTTGTCTGATGGCTGAACCAACACTAAGAAATCCTGGGCAAATGTATCTTTCATCGGCGGGGAGTTTGAGGCGAGCTGGCGAGGGAGTGATTGTGTGTACAGAGGCTGGAGGGCAGAGTGGCGAATTTGCTTAAGCTGTGTGTGGGGCCTTCCGCGAAACACCACTCCTCTGCCCGCTTCAAGGGAGGGGGAGGAGGAGGAGGAGGAAGAGGAGGAGGAGAAGCGGAAGATACTCAAGATATTTGCACTCGTTTACCGCCAGGAATTAGGTTAGTTAATGTGCTGTCTTAAAGGGGCAGCCTCGTTTGGGTTACGTGTTGCCACAGCGCTCATCTCCGTGTGATTAATTAACTGGTGTTGGTGGTATGACATGTTACTGCTCTTACCCACGGTTCTTACTTAGCAGGCACTGAAAGATTTAAAATATTAGACAACTTTATTAATGGAGATGGCAGGTGGAAATAAATGGTTTTGTTTTTTGTAGAGGGACTGCTAAGATTCAAAAGAAGGTTTGACAGATTTATAGATGGGAATGATAGGCGGAAATAGGTATGCATGTTTTTGTATAGTGACTGCCACGTGTAGGCCTAAAGGCTTCTTGCAGCTCCTTTTATTTTATTTATTTTTTTATTTTTTTATGTTCTTAAGATTCGAGTTATTTCCAGTTACTTCTGCCAAAGCTGTCTTTAAAATTACATACTTTAAAATTGCACTATGATCTAAATTTGAGTGGCCATAGGAGTTACTTGACTTCAGGGTTTTTTTTTTTTTCATTCAGGTTTTTTTTTTTTTTTTTTTTTCATTTCATAAGACGCAGAACTTTCTCTTCCCAGATTCCCTCAAGTACAGCATTACATGAACACTTGGGGAGGACAAGCACCAGTGGGGATTCGAAGCGAGGCCCTGAAAACTCGTACACAAGAACAAAAAAATATTTCCTATACAAACTGATATTAGAGAAGAGCCACAATAGGACTTATCACACAACAACGAATGACTAAAATAGACAAAAACACAAATCCCACCAACCACTCCCTATACAGAGATAAGAGAAGAGCCACAACACACATCACACAACAGCGAAGCACTCAAACAGACAGACGAACACACAAATCCCACTAACCACTCCCTATACACACTGAGATACGGGACAAGCCACAATATTTACCGCACAAACATACCGCACTTAGACACTTGGACAGACAAGAACACAGATCACACCAGTCACTCCCAACACAGAGTTAAGAGAACCAAAATACTTCTCATACAACAACACCACACTTAAATACTTGGATACAAATGGACTTTAACGCATCACAAATAGCACGACTGTATCCCGCTTTATTGAAACACTTTATGAACTGAGTAAGTGCGTGTGGAGTGTCGCCGCTCGCATTACACCTGCAACCCTTTCGGTGCACAGGTGAATCAGCTGACGGGGAGGCAATTAGCGTGAAATCCATGAGGGTCGTGAAAACTAAAGCTTGAGCGGCCGCGATTAATGGCCCCGCTATCAGGAAGGGAGAGCGTGACGTGTGACGGGATGGACGGACAGACAGACAGACAGGACGGCAGACAGGTGGTAGGCAATGGTCGTCTCTCTCTCTCTCTCTCTCTCCTCTCTCTCTCTCTCTCTCTCTCTCTCTCTCTCTCTCTCTCTCTCTCTCCCGTCAGGTTGTCCGTTCTTAGTGACTGACCGAGAGAGAGAGAGAGAGAGAGAGAGAGAGAGAGAGAGAGAGAGAGAGAGAGAGAGAGAGAGAGAGAGAGAGAGAGAGAGAGAGAGAGAGAGATACACCCTTTCATTCATCCACCCACCCACCCACCCACCCACCCACCCACCCACACACACACACACACACACACACACACACAGGTCTTAGTTTCTCAGATGCATCACGAAGAATGCCAAGTGTGTGTGCGTGTGTGTGTGTTTCGAGGAAGGGGTGGGGAAGGGCACCAGGATCATGATTCGCGGGGTTTACGGGCAACAGTTTAGCATTCTGCCGCACGCCCTGACGCCGCCCTGGAATGTTCCTGCCCCTTGATCATGAGCCCCGAGCCCCATCCCCGAGCCCCCGTCACCCGCCCGTCGTCCCCCCGCCCCTGCCGCCGACACTTGCCTGCTTTCTGAAGTATTGCGCAAACGGGGTGTAAACAGATGAATAGATAAGTAGGAAGATAGATAAATAGATAGGTTGATAGGTACTTAGGTAGGTCGACTGATTGATAGATAAGCTGATAGATAGGTAGGTAGGTAGCTAGAAAGATGGATGGGTAGATAGATAAATAGATGGACTGGTGGGTGATAGATGTGGTTGAATTCGCTAATTTCTCTTTTGAAGTTGTGTTAACTGTTTCCCCAAAAAAGACGTCGAGGGGAGAGAGAGAGAGAGAGAGAGAGAGAGAGAGAGGAGAGAGAGAGAGAGAGAGAGAGAGAGAGAGAGAGAGAGAGAGAGAGAGAGAGAGAGAGAGAGACCACCATTCAACCACCTGGTGAGTGCATTCATTTACATAAATAGCTTTACGGTGATGACGCGGACTCAAAATCAGACACATATATCAAAACTGAATCCTCTCAACACACACACACACACACACACACACACACAATAAACCTTTCCCCACACACCTCCTTTCACCCACCCCCACAAACAGCGGTCAACCCATGCGACTAGACACCGATAAAGACTAATACCTGGGCGGCGGTGGGATACATTACCATAAAGAGCGCCAGAGAGGAGACGAGGAGGGAGGCAGGCAAGGAAACAGGGCCGCGTTTTTCCTCTAATCCTTGCGCTCGGGCGGAATGGCGAGTCAGAGATTGTGGGATTCCTGCACTGCTCGCTCTCTTAGACTCCCTCGCCGCCCTGAGCCTTGTCTGAGCCTCGGTAATGGTAGCTTACGGCTCTCCGCACCTCCCTGCTCCCCCTCATGCCCTCTCCGGTGATGTTCCCTCCTCCTTCCCTCTACGTTGCCTCTCCTTACCTCCTCCTCCTTGGTGTTCCTGCCCTAGTCTCTCGCCTCCTGTCCCTGCTTCTCTTCTCTCTCTCTCCTCCTCTTCCTCCTCCCTCTCCCGTTTCCCCGCCACTTGTTTCCACACTCAACTGCTTCGTGACGCTGTTTGTTCTCCTCTTCTTTGCCTTCCGTAAATACTCTTGCGGGAGAGAATGTTTCCTACCACTCCTCCACCTCCCCCACTACTACTGCCACCACTACCACCACCACCACCACCACCACCACCCCACGTCGCCTAGACACTCCAACACCACCACGCCTCATCCCCACGCCCTCCTTACCTTACCCTGCCTTGTCCCTCCCCACCACACACACACACACACACACACACACACACACACACACACACACACACACAACGTAGCATCCCTCACAAAGAAATCCTAGACTTGCCTAAGATCGGGCGCCCTCCAGCGGGGACCAACACAGGATTAAAGCATAAAATTTTTGAGCCTTCCTGAGCCGGGGAGGCGCCGGGGAGCCGCTCCGAATGTTGGCTGCTACCTGCAGTTCCTCTATTTTAAGGTCCAAGTTAGTGGTCCCGGAGGAAGGCGCAGGAATGGAGGTGAGGCGCTCGAGGGACGGAGGAAGGAAATGGGGAGGAAAGTGAGAAAGGGGACTGAGATAGCAAGGAAAACGAGAGAGAAACAGAGAGAAAGTAGTATTTTCTTTCATTTGTTTTGTTTTGGATATCTTTAGGTACAGTGGATAAAGGCACGTGGATGAAGTTTAGAGACAGCATCCGCATCCACAAGGCAGGACGTGTGGGGCTGTGGAGGGAGGGAAAGAAAGAAAAAGAAACAAGAAACCAGCAATTACCTTTGATCTATTTCATGTCACCATTTCAGATACCATGGATAAAGGCCAATGAATGAAATTTAAGGTAGTACCCAAAGGCAGGACGTGTGACAGTGTGGAGTGAGGGTGTGGAGTGTGGATGTGAAGTGAGGGTGTGGATGGAACAAAAGAGCAGAAGAGCAACACCAAGTCGTACCCAATTCAGGAGCCCCAGGAGTGCCCTTATTTCCTCATTCCCTTCCTTCTTTCCTCCTTCCTTCCATCTAGCCATTTCCTCTTCCTTCCTTTCTTTCTTTCCTTCCTTCTTTCCTCCTTCCTTCCACACCTTGCATTCTTCTTTCTCGTTCCTTCCTTTTATCTACTCCTCGCATTTTCCTTTCTTCTTTCTTTACATCCTTTCATCTACTCATCCCCTCCTCGTATCCTTTCTCTTTCCTGCTTTTCGCTCATTCATCCGTTCTTTTATCTTCATTATTTCCTTCCATTCACTCCTTTTTTCCCTTTTCCCTTTCTCTTTCCTTCCATCTAGCCATCTACACCTGCATCCTTTCCCTCCTTCCTTTCCTTCACCGCCTTCCTTACCTCCCCGATACCTTCCATCCATCCATCTCTGCTTTCTTTCCTTCCCCATGTACTGCTTGACTTACTTTCCTTCACCTCCTTACCCTCTTTTCTTTCCCTCCAAGCATCCATCTTTGCCCTCCTTCTTCTCTCCGCCTCCCTCCGCTATCTGTCTTAACTGAACAAACACTATCTCCACCCCGCCCCGCCCCGCCGGCACCGTCCCAGCTGGAATACCAAAGGCCTTATCGGAGGCTAATGCACCTCACTGTGGCCAGAATGGGAATCGCGGTTCTCAAAAGCCATTGGAACTCGAATGGCTACTTTATAAAAGGAAGGAGCGGAATGGAATCCAGAACGTTGTGCGCCAAATGTTGGAGTCTCGCTGATTAGATCCCATTCTTTCTTTTTTTTTTTCTTTCTTTTCCTTTGCCTTTTTTTTTGGGAGGGGGGGTTAAGCCTTCTCTCCTTCGTTTTTTCCAAAGTGCCTTCAGTTATGTAAATATTTCTTTGTTATTTCTCGTGTTGTTTTTTTTTTTTTTTGTGGTAGTCTTATTTATTTTTATTTAGGGATCGTTTTTTTTTATTAGTGTGTGTGTGTGTGTGTGTGTGTGTGTGTGTGTGTGTGTGTGTGTGTGTGTGTGTGTGTGTGTGTGTGTGTGTGTGTGTGTGTGTGTGTGTGTGTGTCGTAATCAGGTCAGATAAGGCGAAAGGCAGCCAGCACAGCACCGCCAGGACAAAATGATTTCAGGTGAACTGTATTAACACACACACACACACACACACACACACACACACACACACACACACACACACACACACACACACACGCGCGCGCGCGCGCGCGCGCGCGCAGAAGGAAGAGGAGGAGGTGGTAGCGGTGGCAATGGTGGTGTCACGATAAAAGACAAAGACCATGATCATAAATTTTGGGGCAATAAAATATATATTGAGCAAGGAGAACAAACCACACACACACACACACACACACACACACACACACACACACACACACACACACACACACACACATATCTACCCACTTCCAACACCAAACTTTCTTAAATCCCCAAGACTAAACAAGGGAAATAGAGATGGATAGGATACCAAACGGGGAAATTGGAGGGAAAACAAACAAATCTGAGTCAAGTAGCTCAACCTTGGCCAGAAAATTCCAAGCAATTTCACCGGAGACTCCACAGGCACTCCGCTGACTGGTCCAATAAGCTATTTTGCAGAGTCGAGCGGCCAAAATCCACTTCGCAGGCCGAGATGGATCGTCCTCTCTCTCTCTCTCTCTCTCTCTCTCTCTCTCTCTCTCTCTCTCTCTCTCTCTCTCTCTCTCTCTCTCTGGTTGCTGTTTTGGATGTGTCTATTTCTCTCTCTTGAATTTCCTTTTTTTCTCTTGGTGTATTACGGTTTAGGTTCTCTCTCTCTCTCTCTCTCTCTCTCTCTCTCTCTCTCTCTCTCTCTCTCTCTCTCTCTCTCTCTCTCTCTACACACCCACTCACACACAACAGTCCATGCATACAAAGTCACATATAGACCGGCATGTTCCAACACACCAGACCAACCCCTATATGCTTTTGTTTTACCTGCACACACACACACACACACACACACACACACACAGACAGACACACGTACACACCTGGCAGCCTTACCTCGCTGCTACACACGCCCTAACCCCACCTGTCACTTCCAGACACACACACACACACACACACACACACACACACACACACACAGAGCTTCCCACCACACCCATTGCATCCCTAAGCATAATCCTTTTTCATATATTTCGTGGGATCCTAAAATATGCAAATTTCTCCACCGTGTCACACTTCCATTTAGTAAATTATTTCATAAACAACGGAATGGGGAGGGCGCTATGCATATTTTTTCCCCCAAGGGCAGTCTACGGGAAAAAAAGGTAAATGAAATATGTGGAGAAGTGAATGTTTTTGAACTGCTGTAGGCTATATGTTGAGGGGGAAGGGCGGCGCGGTGCGGGAAACTCCACAAATTGCGGCCGTTGTGAATTGATATATTTAGGAAAGTTAGGACTGGTGGTGGTGGTTTGCAAATTAACAGTGAAAGTGCGAGCTTACCCCTCTCCTCTCCTATAACGTGTGTGTGTGTGTGTGTGTGTGTGTGTGTGTGTGTGTGTGTGTGTGTGTGTGTGTGTGTGTGTGTGTGTGTGTGTGTGTGTGTATGTGTGTGTGTGTGTGTGTGTGTGTGTGTGTGTGTGTGTGTGTGTGTGTGTGTGTGTGTGTCTGCTACAGGTAAGCAGTTCTAATTCAAGTCAAACAGGTATAATTAATAAATACAAGGTGAAAATCCTGAGAACACCTGATAAGTTTAATTTTCTTGAGAGGGTAAAGATTATTTAACTCTCTCTCTCCTCTCTCTCTCTCTCTCCTCTCCTCTCTCTCTCTCCTCTCTCTCTCTCTCTCTCTCTCTCTCTCTCTCTCTCTCTCAGTAGTCCTGACGTCTCGATGCATTCCCGCACAAAGAATCCAGCATGTGGTCTTGCTATTTCCTGAGATAACAATAATAATGCTAATCTGCTGACTGCCTAATATTACCGAGGCTACACACGTCAGCGGAAAAGAAAACCCGGGCACCTGTCCCTTGCTTAAACTAATATAATGGCCATTTTTGCTTCGCTGCTCTAATATATTTAATTAACATTCCACCGGCCACCTGTACTTAGCGGGAAATTCCCAGACGGCCAAAAAATGCAGATTATATGAGATTTAATTAGTAAATGAAAGAAAATTCGCGGCAGAAACGTAATGCTGTTAATATTACGCGTTTAGAAATGTAGGCAAGGCTCCCACACACTCGCCAAGCCTCGCCACGCCTCCAGTGGGTGTGGGCGTGTGGGCGTTGGGTGTGGTAAAAGGAGGGATGTTTGAGGTAAAAGTGTGCGAGTGTGTGGGTGTGTAGATCTGCAGGCGTGTAGATGCAGTGAGGTGAAGTGAGGCGAGGGCGTGTCTGTGTGTGTAAGAGGATGAAGGGCTGAGTGGTTTGAAATGTGGGTGTTTGGGGGTGGACGTGTGGCTGTGTGTGTGTGGTGAATGGAGGTGTGTTAGAGATGAGGAAGTGTGGGTGTGTCATGTGTGCGTGGCCGTGTCAGGGGTTGAAAGGGTGCGAGATGCGGGCGTTTGAGAGTGGGTGTGTGGGTTTATGGGTGTGATAAAGGGAGGTAAGCGTGTTGGAGATGAGGAAGTGTGGGTGTGTGAGCTGTAAGAGGGCGTGTCAGGGGTTGATAGGCTGTGTGGTTTGACATGTGGGTGTGTGAACGTGTTATCTGTGGGTGTGTGGGTGTGGTGAAGAGTGGCAAGGCAGATAAGGAATCATAGCCTGAAGATAAAGGCAGAATAACAGCAACACCACTGATATCAACACTAATACACTTCACGCCTAACTTAAATAACTTCCTATAGAACTATTTCAATAAACCGCAAGAATCAAAACCATACTTTCGTAATAAACCGCAAACAACAAAACCATACTTTCCTAATAAACCGCAAACAACAACAACAACAACAACAAACTTTACAAACCGAAACATTCTTTCCCTTACAAACCACACAAAGTCGTCGTCACCACCACCACCACCAACAGCAAATCCAGCATCACCACCACCATTTGAGATTCGAACCCAGTAACCGAGGGACCCAGAACACATAAAACCAGAGAGCCACTACCACCACCACTACCGTTGCTCTTTACGTCTCCAACACAAGTCAGCCGCGCAGCATCCGACGCACTGTAATAATTGCGCAGCTTAGAACCATTCCAAGCAGCCACTCAGAGTTTGGGGCACGTCAGTTTGGCCTCGTAAAGTACACGGGAAAAACAATACTCTGGAATCGTGAGAGAGAGAGAGAGAGAGAGAGAGAGAGAGAGAGAGAGAGAGAGAGAGAGAGAGAGAGAGAGAGAGAGAGAGAGAGAGAGAGAGAGAGAGAGAGAGAGAGGGCAGGCAGGCAGGCAGAGAAGGACAAAGACAGGCAGGTAGAAACAAACAAACAGACAGACAGACAGACAGACAGACAGACAGACAGACAGACAGACAGACAGACAGACAGAAGAGAGCCTGAAAGATGAAGACACACAAAAGCACCGCGGACAGAAAGTAGTAGCGAGCGAACGAAAGGGACAAAAGGGAAGGAAGAAAGGAAGTAAATGAGAGAAAGAGGAAGAGGAGGAAGAAGAGGAAGAGAGAGGCTGGGAGGACTAAGAGCAGCAAGAGTTGTCAGTAGTTAGACAACCTTTTTCCCCTCCTGCCTCTCCTCTTCCTCCTCTTACGCCATTATTTCTTTCTCGAGGACAAACTAACTTTTCTTTTTATTCCCAGTCATTTGGGGATTTCGCAGAATTTCGCCAACTTTCAAGGTAGTAGGGGGGACGTGGGGAAGTGGCACTGGGACTGGGGGGAAGGGGAAAAAGGCGGAGGGGGGAGGGGAAATTGGGGCAGGAGTTTTCCCCAGTAAACCGCGCTATCGGAGGAAGGTAAAGATAGAAGGTAAAAAGTATTAAAAAAAAACTGCATAGCGGCTCGTTCCTGAGAGTCGTTCATTATGTAAACAACGGAGGAGAGGAGGAGAGTAGACCACAGGGACGACCACACAGTCCTCCTCCTCCTCCTCCTCCTCCTCCTCCTCCTCCTCCTCCTCCTCCTCCTCCTCCTCCTCCTCCTCCTCCTCCCTTTGAGACTATCCTCTTCCACGTTTAATTCAACTTCATCCTTTCGTTATGATGATTATAGAGAGAGAGAGAGAGAGAGAGAGAGAGAGAGAGAGAGAGAGAGAGAGAGAGAGAGAGAGAGAGAGAGAGAGAGAGAGAGAGAGAGAGAGAGTTTTGTTAGTCTCATAATTATTCAAGACACACACCCACCTACACACACACACACACACACACACACACACACAACTCTCTCTCTCTCTCTCTCTCTCTCTCTCTCTCTCTCTCTCTCTCTCTCTCTCTCTCTCTCTCTCTCTCTCTCTCTCTCTCAACACAAACTACCATCATAAATATAATCACCACTATCACCACCACCACCATCACTATCAATATCACCATTACCAACACCACTACCACCAGTTACTACCATCATTACTATCATTACCACTAACCACCAGTTACTACCATCATTACTATCATCACCACTAACATAACCAAACAAAACCTGTCACTATCAAAATTACCACCACCACCGCCACTACCACTATCAATATAACCACCACTACCACCAATAATATCACTCACCACTATTACCCCCCGTTCCTACAGAGGCGACAGGTCCCTTCGGTAAATAAATATATAGTTAGAGTCTGGCGGCGCTCGTATTGCTTTGTGCTTATCAGTGTTTGAGAGGCAATTACCTGGGCGTATCTGGGACACCAATTAGGAGGTGAGAGACAGGTGGGCTGAGAGAGGAAATATCTACCTCTTAAGTGGAGGAAAGGGAGAGAGAGGGAAGGAGGAGAGGAGGGAAGTGTTGATATCTTTACTGCTTGTTTTCTTTCTTCTTACACCTTCTCCTCTTCTTCCCTACGTCCGCCTCCGCCTCCGCCTCCGCCCCCTCTCGCCGCGTGTACAGGAAGACAAGCACTATCTCTACAAGGCAATTTAACAAACAAACCCTAAACATCTACAACAAAATTTACACGTTTCCCAAGTATTTGATTTTCTCTTATCTGACACGTACACGCACACGCACACACACGCGCACACACACACACACACACACACACACACACACACACACACACACACACACACACACACACACACATACAGCCCCCTTTCCTCTTCCAACGCGTCACCATTCCGTCACCAAAAATCGTTCTTCTGCCATTACTTACAATTATTAATGTGAGAGAGAGAGAGAGAGAGAGAGAGAGAGAGAGAGAGAGAGAGAGAGAGAGAGAGAGAGAGAGAGAGAGAGAGAGAGAGAGAGAGAGAGAGAATGAACCGACCAACTGCGTACGAATTAGAACGAAAAAGGAAAGAAAAAAAAAACAAATCTTACATGAATTAAACATATCTTGCGGTGACCATCGGGAGGGTTGGCAGCACTGGCGGTGCAAAAATGGCGGCAAAGTTCTGGGCAGCAATAAAGGCGAAAAAGTTAGTGGTGTGGGTTGGCAGCCCTAGATAAGCCGGGAAGTTAGCAGAATTAGGGAAGATATGTCATGTGGAGAGGAAAGTTGGTAACCCTGACCAGTATGTGTGTGTGTGTGTGTGTGTGTGTGTGTGTGTGTGTGTGTGTGTGTGTGTGTGTGTGTGTGTGTGTGTGTGTGTGTGTGTGTGTGTGTGTGTGTGTTGACAGGTATACTATGATATGATTTGGGAACACACAGGAGGAAGAAGAAGAGGAAGAGGAGTAGGAAGAGGATGCGAACGACGAGGACGAGGAAGAGGGTGCGAACGACGAAGACGAAGAGGAGGAGGATAAGGAAGTCAAGATGGAAGAGCAGGAGGAGGATGAAAACGAGAAAGAAGAGAAGAAAGAGGAGGAGGACGAGAAAGACGAGGAGGAAGAGGGGGACAAAAACAAGGACAGAAAGACAACGAAAAAAAAACGCTTAGTAACGAAAATGACAAAAAAAAAAAAAAAAAAAAAACCTAGAAATAACAAAACCGATAACCAGGAATAAAAATAACTAAGAAATTTACACGAAAGACGAAGACGAAGAGGACAAAATCAACCAGAGAGAACAAGAAAGACGTTCACAAATACTAACACGTTATGATCCATAAGAAGAGACTAAGAGGGAGGGAGAACGAGATAGAGAGAGAGAAGGGGGGAAGGGTGACTCAGGAACAGCAGAAGGCGACGACGGCGAGGACGATGAAGGAAGCAGCGTCGGCGATGCGTGAAGGTGTAAATGATATAATTGGTGAGCTCTGGAGGGAGTGAAGAAAGCGACAAATGCGGCAGAAATTGGAGAAAGGAGGAAGGAAGCAAGGAAGGAGGGGAGATCACGTAAAAGAGGAAAGGCAAGAGGGATAAAGGCGAGGACAAAAGAGAACAGGAAGGATGGGAGGAAGCGAAGGAAGGAGGAGGAAGGGAGGAACAGCGAAGATAGGAAAGATGAAGGGAAGCTAGGGAGGGAAAAGGAAGGGAGAAGCTGAGGAAAGAGGAAGAGGGGAGGTACAGAAGGACGTTAGTAGTCATAGGAAAGCATAGAAGAAACGGTGAGAATAAGAGGAAAGGGAAAGGATAAAGGAAAGGAGAGGAAAACGGAAAAGTCGAGGCATAAAGAAAGGCGAAAATTAAAAAGAAAATTAAAAAGAAAAGAATAATTTAATAATGCGTGATTAATATCTAAATAAGTTAACAAATTTTCTTTCTTTTTTTTATTTTTCTTTAATTTGTTTCTTTTTTTCTCTCTATTTCATTTTCAACTGAATCTCTTTCTTTTCTCTTCTTCATTTTTTCCACTTTTTTCTTTCCTTTTCCCCTTAAGTCTATTTTCTCCCTATTCTCCTCATAGTTTTATCTAATTTCTCCCTCTCCTTTATTCATACAGTTCTTCCTTTCTTTCTACATCTTACATTCTTTTCCCTACATTTTCCTTCATTTTACCTCAAATTTTCTCCCTAATCATCCCTTGCAGTTCCTTTCCTTCTTTCCTTAATTTCCCTCCCTCCCTCCATTCCTTTCCTTCACTCTTCTTTCAATTTCCTTCTTTACTCTCTCCTTCTCTCACATTCCTTTTCCACTCAGGTCTTTCACTCTCCAATTTTCCTCACAAATTCTCCCCCCTGCAGTTTCCTTCCTTCCTTCCGTCACAGAGGAGGGTTCGGAAGCCTATGAAAATTTAACACTACCTATCATTTATTACCAAGCTGAGCCTATTGAAACTGAACCCGTAAGTTATTCTCAACCAATAGGCCTAAACATTTTCCTATTTATTCTTACTCTTGGGTCTTCAGCTCAACTTACACTTAATTGTTTGATATTTTCATTACTGTTTATATTTTTTTCTTTTCCGTTGTAGTCTGTTTTGTTTTTCTTTTTTTTTTAATTTAGGTTCCGGATTTCTTTTTTACTGGACACTTCAAGGTTAAACTCCATCAAACTGTCAGTCATACTCACATCAATCAGTAGTTTTCTTTTTCCTGCCCCCTTTATTTTACTAATTCACACACACACACACACACACACACACACACACACACACACACACACACGCACACACACAGTCTCGGTACCAAAGGCTTTCCATCATTATATAAAAAGCAATTATCCTTTTCTACTCCTTTTCTATATTCTCTGTGCTTTCTTTCTATCCCTTATTCTATTCCCAGCTCTTTCATCTTTCTATTCTCTTACTCTCTCTACCCTCTCATCCATTCCTTCCTATCCACAGGTAACATCCATCTATCTTCTCTCTGTCTTTGTTTACGAGTATTTCCACCAAGTCACATCCATCTACTCTCATCTGTGTCTCTCCACTTCCCCAGCCATCCACATCCACAAGCAACTCATCCACATCTATTCATCTCTGCATTCAATTCTAAGTCTTTTTGCATCCATATTTACAAGTCCATCACATATATCTATCCTTTATGCCTCTCTCCACTTCCCCATTAATCCCCATCCACAGTTAACATCCACCCACATCCATCCATCTTATCTGCCTCTTCTACGTGTTTTTAAATCTATATCAACAAGTCCATCACATATACCTACGTTCTGTCTCTCCACTTCCCCATCCATCCACATCCGAAATTCGCATCCATCAACATCCATCCACCTATATTTCTTTGCATCCATATTTAACAAGTTCATTATATCTATCGTTTCTGTCTCCTTCCACGCCGCCAGATATCCACACCCTCAGGTAACACCCGTGAAGCCGCTGAGGGAGAGCGGGCAGGACGGCCAGGGCGGCAGGGCGGGCGGCTTGCTCCTTCGGGATATGGTTCATTAGAAAGTTGGGAGGTTGAGCCATTAGCAACTTGGGTAATCAATAACGAGGAGGCGTCCACAGGCGGCGGGGAAAAAAGTGGTTGATTTTTCTCCGCTACTGCTACTCTTCTTCTTCTTCTTCTTCTTCTTCTTCTTCTTCTTTTTATACTGTGGTCTTGGTCTTGGTCTTTCTTGGTGTTCAATAGGAAGTGTTTAAGGGTATTGGTGGTTTTCTTCTTCTTCTTCTTCTTCTTCTTCTTCCTCTTCTTCTTCTTCTTCTTCTTCTTCTTCTTCTTCTTCTTCGTTGCCCTCGTCTTCCTCCTGTGCTGTGTTGTTTTGGTCCTCCTTTGTGTTCCATTAAATGTGTTTAGGCTATTACTACTTTCCTTCTTCATGTTGTTGTTACTTTCTTCCTCTTCCTCCTCCTCTGTTGTTTTCGTTTTCCTTTGTATTACTTCGTACTAAATATTGATTCCGTTATTACTACTTTTCTTATTCTTCTTCATTTTCCTCTTCCTCCTTTTCCTCTATCGTTCTGGTCTTCCTTTGTGTTACATACTGTGTTTCCGATATTGCTACTTTTCCTCTTTCTCCTTTTCCTCCTCTGGTGTTTTCGTTTTCCTTTGTATTCCCTTGTGTTCCGTGGGTAGTGTTTCAGTGTTGTTGTTTTTGTTATTCTCGTCTGTTAGCGCCATCACTTTGTATCTCCACCACACATCCCGGCGCCATTCACGCAGCTCAATCCAGAAAGGTGGAGCTGTGTGGGTTACCTCAGGGCGCCCGGGTGGATATCTCTCTCTCTCTCTCTCTCTCTCTCTCTCTCTCTCTCTCTCTCTCTCTCTCTCTCTCTCTCTCTCTCTCTCTCTCTCTCTCTCTCTCTCTCTCTCTCTCTCCTCCGTACATTTTCTACTAGGTTACCGTGTGTGTGTGTGTGTGTGTGTGTGTGTGTGTGTGTGTGTGTGTGTGTGTGTGTGTGTGTGTGTGTGTGTGTGTGTGTGTGTGTGTGTGTGTGTGTAAGGTGCAGCAGCGTTGGTGAGAAGAAGTTTTAATGGCTAATCAAAAGAATAACGAACAGTTTTCACACACACACACACACACACACACACACACACACACACACACACACACACACACACACACAAAGGGCAGGATCCTCGCACACTCCGGGGCACACACTCAGGTTGACTCACCGGTGCTGAAAAATACACCTGGACATCACAACCAGGTGACGTCAGCGGTGACCTACACTGCCTCTGCCTCTCTGCCGCCTCGATTTGCCATGAGACCAAGATAAGGAACATAATTCTGAAACACTACCATGCCGCACCTCCCATACATTCAAAGTGCTCTAGATGAAGATACATGGGTTTTTAAGGGCGTTTTTACAGTTCAAGTGACAGATTAACAAGATTTCTACATTATCAACAGGACAAAAACTCTTGAAAAGTCAGCTTATCATCCCTGTGTCGTTTGAAAATAGTCGTAATGAAAGAACAAAACGTTTTAAAAGGCTCTACTGGAAGTTACATAGAATTTAGAGTTCTAGTGACGGATTAACATGATTTTTACATAATCAACTGGAGAAACAGTACTGAGAATCGGCTAATCATCTCTATGGCCTTTGAAAATTGTCGGGGTGAGAGAGAAAAGCGTTTTGAGACTTTACTTGAAGTTGCACAGGATTTAAAGGGTGTTTTTGAGTTCTAGTGACCGATTTACAAGATTTTTAAATTATTAACTGGAGAAACAGTCTTGAGAGTCCGGCTAATCATCTCTGTGGTCTTTGAAAATAGTCGTGGTGAGAGCGCAGTGTTTCAAAAGGCTCTACTTGAACTAACACGGATTTTTAAGACTGTTTCTATAGTTCTAGTGACAGATTAATAAGATTTCTATATTATCAACAGGAGAAACAGCCTTGAGAACCCAGTTAATCATCTTTGTGTCCTTCGAAAACAGTCGTAGTGAAAAATTGAGAACCCGGTTAATCATCTTTGTGTCCTTCAAAAACAGTCGTAGTGAAAAAGCAAAGCGTTTGAAAAAGGCTCTAATTGGAGTAACACAGGATTTTAAGAATGCTTTGATGGTCAATGTGACGGATTAACAAGATTTTCACATTACTGACAGGGAAACGCTCTTGAGAACCTGGCTTTCTTTGTGTCCTTTGAAAACAGTTGTGGTGAGCGAGCAAAGCGTTTCAAAAGGCTCTAGTTGAAGTTACATGAGTTTTTAAGATTGTTTTCATGGTTCAAGTGACAGACAGATTAACAGAGTTTCTATCTTATTAACAGGAAAAACGTTCTTGAGAATCCGCCTTATCATCTTAGTAGTCTTTGAAAATAGACTAATAGCGACCTTTTCTCTCCCTCAGACCTGACGAGAGACTAATGTTCTTTGGGATTCAGAAAGTTTGATATGTATTCGTCCCTTAAAACTTAGCCAATTTAACCAGTTTTTATTCCGTAACCTCCTCCTGGTCTTGTTATGCGAGGGAAAAACAGGAAAAAAAGAGATGTTACACAAGAAGAAAGGAAGAATGGTAAAAATCCTAGGTTTCCTTGTATAATTAAAGGAAAGAAAAAATATATATGTGGCGTTAAAAGGGGAAAGAGGAAACACTGATTCTCACAACACAAAGAACTGGAAAATTATTGAAACTTCACAACATAAAAGTAACACAAAAAAAAAAAAAATAGAAAAGAAAACGTGAAATTTCCCCACAGCAAAACAGAGGAACATTTCACACCCCAAAAAAAAGAGAGAAAAAGACAAAGAAAAAACGGAAAACAACAAAAAAACAACAGCGGCATTTCCCTCCCGAGCCGCGGCACACACATAGCAGAGCAGTGACACGCGACATTCGACAAGCCTCAACCCGCGGGCCTCACCACCCCCGTGCCTCGCCACCCGAAATGATCTCCCCCTCTTTCCTCCCCGCTGTGAGAGGCGCCGCGGCTGCCACCTGTCGGAACACCTGTGTAATACTCCCTCGCCTTTACCCACGCGTCACTTTTCATGTATTTCGTGGCGCGGGTTAGTCGCTTTTCCTCCCAGTCCCAAGCTCTCCCTCTCTCCTCCCTCGGCCATTTTTCAAGCAAACGTCAGCTGTCTCCCCCAACGTTCTAGCGAGTCTCCGGCGCTTACTCGTGTGTTTTGACTGTATTTTTATCCACCCGTAGCCCAGCAGGAGGAGGAGGAGGAGGAGGAGGAGGAGGAGGAGGAGGAGGAGGAGGAGGAGGAGGAGGAGGAGGGAGGTATATCTGTAAAGAGAGAAAGGTGTGTTCTGAAGAAACATGAGAGAAAACCGTCAGGAAAAATCCCCTTGCTAAAGTCGAGAGAGAGAGAGAGAGAGAGAGAGAGAGAGAGAGAGAGAGAGAGAGAGAGAGAGAGAGAGAGAGAGAGAGAGAGAGAGAGAGAGAGAGAGAGAGAGAGAGCCTTCAAAGATCAACAAGTTATTACATTAAAGACATCTTCCAGCTGATAAACAGGACGCGTGTGTGGTGTGTTTGCCGTCGCCCGGAGGCTTAATTGTGGGCGGGACATTACTTAAGCCACGAGGGAAGAAGTGACCCGAGAGAGGAAGAAAAGGGTGAAAGATTGAGTTGCGGCGACAAAGGAACTCTTAACGTGACTCTTTGATGCCTTACACTAATGAGATACAATGTGTCATTCAACATAGTTCCCCTCAAGAATTTTTTTATGTAAGGGAGGATCTGGCCTAGAGCAACACAAAAGCTTAAAAAATAAAGGTTCACTAAAGGTGCCAGTTTCTGAAGAGTATAGTAAAAAAGGATTAAGTTGAAAAGTGTATTGATACCATAAAATAAAAACTGCTCAGATACAAAGTTGAAGTTTAATTTGAAGACACTAATAAGAGGAAAAGAAGAGGTCAAGCAGTTAAATTACCCTCACTTTTACACCCTTGTTCTTAGCCATACATTTATTCATACAAGACTAACATGAAAAACATTTATATTCTTTTAAAGTTCGAGGCCTTTTAAAGACGAAAGCTCCTTTCGTCTTTACAATTCTACACCTCTTACTTTAGATTAGAGTAGCTTAGTACAAAGAGTATTCTTTGTGAGTGTGTGTGTGTGTGTGTGTGTGTGTGTGTGTGTGTGTGTGTGTGTGTGTGTGTGTGTGTGTGTGTGTGTGTGTGTGTGTGTGTGTGTGTGTGTGTGTGTGTGTGTGTGTGTGTGTGTGTGTGTGAGAACATAAGAACGTAACAAAATAGGGAAGCTGCAAGAAGCCATCAGGTTTACAAGTGGCAGTCCCTTTACGAAACATACCTATTTCCCCATCCATAAATTTGTCTAGTCTTCTTTTAAAGCTCCCTAAAGACTCAGCACTAACAACCTCATTACTGAGTCCATTCCATTCATCTACCACTCTATTTGAGAACCAATTCCTTCCTATCTTTCTTGAACCTAAATATTTCAAACTTGAACCCATTATTTTTCTTCTACCCTGTGTGTGCCTCCCTCCCTCCCTCCCACCCTCTCTCTCTCTCTCTCTCTCTCTCTCTCTCTCTCTCTCTCTCTCTCTCTCTCTCTCTCTCTCTCTCTCTCTCATATTTCATCCACATATCGAGATGAAAGGCTGGCTGGCGGGTCTGCGTCGCTCGTCACCATCCGGCCAACGTGAATGTCAGGCGAATGTTTAGTGAGATCCGAGTAGCCTCTTTGATGTCAGCATTCCCCAAACAATGAAATGCCTTTATTGACTCCTAACGGTAAATATAAACTCATTCTCCTGTCCCTCTCTCACTCACTCACTCACTCCCTCCCTCCCCCCTCTCTCTCTCTCTCTCTCTCTACCTCTCTCTCTGTACATGAGCGCGCACAACACTCCTTTGATATATCTTTTTACTTCCTCCTCGTCTCTCTATCTCTCTCTTTTACATTCTGTCTTTTTTTTTTTTTTGTCTCGATGCGCGATGAGTAGGAGGGAAATTTTTGGCATTTTAGTACGTGTATTTTTGAGAGAGAAGGACGAACAGTCTTTAGGAACATGAGAGTGGGGAGTTTTAAGTAGCGACGAACTGATAGGGGTTTTTACGAAGGGGGAGAGAGAGAGAGAGAGAGAGAGAGAGAGAGAGAGAGAGAGAGAGAGAGAGAGAGAGAGAGAGAGAGAGAGAGAGAGAGAGAGAGAGAGACTAGAAAGATGAGATACGAGACACAAACACACACAAAGAAACATAAATGAAGGCCAAAACAATAGCTGTGTAGGCCCTTACGATTTTGAGATAAGCTGCAAAGAGAGAGAGAGAGAGAGAGAGAGAGAGAGAGAGAGAGAGAGAGAGAGAGAGAGAGAGAGAGAGAGAGAGAGAGAGAGAGAGAGAGAGAGAGAGAGAGAGAGTTTTCAGTGTAGCAAGGACAGACAAACCCAGACGCCATTGAGAGCCGAGGTCGATAATACCGCTGGTGTGGACAATACAAATGGAATCTCAGTGTGACGGCCTTCGTGTTGGCTCAGCAATTGTCCGTCGCTGTCTGTCATCCGTATTGACACCCGTTGTGAGGCCCTTCGCTTCATTATACTTGCAGAACCCCCTGTCTACCTACCTCAAGCCACCCCACGTCCACCCCAGCCTGCCTCAATTCAGTCTATTCCATTCCAGCCTACCACAGTTCATCTTCGTCTGCTCCACTTTACTCTTTTCTGTCCAGGTTCATTACAGATCCACCTTAGTCTTTCCTAGTCCATTTTGTTCTAGTGAAGTCCATATTAGTTCACGCTGCTCCATTCCAACCTATCCTACTCCATCACAGGTCCACTGAATTGTAATCCAGTCCACCCAGTCAGCGCAGTCCAATCAAGTCTAACCAAGTCCACCTCAGCCTAGCCCACTCCACCTCAGCCTAGCCCTCGACCCCAGCCTACCCTAGTCCCCAATCCACCCCAACCTAGCCCAGTCCTCTGCAGTCCACCCCAGCATACCTTAGTCCACCCCAGCCTAGCCCAGTCCATCCCAGTTCTCCCCAGTCCATCCTAGAATGCCACCAGCCTCCCCTCTGCACCTCCCAGTCCTCACCTCCCCGCCTCGCTGCCAAGGGAGTGGAAGGGTAGCACAGGTGATATATTAACTATCAAGCGCGCCGCCCTGACAGGTGACGAGACGAAGACTCTATACTGTGACGCTGCTTCAATTCCGCCACGGGGACGAGGACGGCGAGGACGATGAATGAATGATCGACCCGAGGATAAAAAGACTGGGAAGAAATACTAGTAGGAATCTATAACACTAAAACTGATCGACCTAAGGATAATAAGACTGGGAAGAAATATTAGTAGGAATCTATAAAACCAAAATTGATCAACCCGAGGATAAAAAGAAAGACTGGGAAGAAATATTAGTAGGAATCTATGTTATAACTAAAAATCGACCCAAGGATTCGTGTTGGCTACAAAAAGACGGAAAAAATATCAGTAGAAATCTAAAACTAAAGTTCAAGGAATTAAAAAAAAAAAAAGCTTTTACTGGAGTACAAGAGATCTTCAAAGGACTCACGGTGAGATACAAACAGACAAAAGAACATAAGTCGAAATCAATGGTAGAATTTGAAACTGATAAACAGAAAATATAGAAAGGATCTTCAAAGGATTACAAAAGGATAATTGAAATCTCACGGTGAAATAAAAAATAAGAAATAAATGCTGTACTAGCAGAAATTAATGTCAGATACTAAAAGCGATCTACAGACAATCTACAAATGAATCTTGAAAGGATTACAAAGGATCATCAGAGGATTAAAAAGGATCATCTAAGCACTCACTGCGAAGTACAAGAAAGGCTACAAACGTGTGTAAGTAGAAAGCGCACATAAAAATAAAAAAAATCATTGAAAAAATAGTCTGAAAATTTAAAAACAGTACAAAGATTACAAAAATTATTAAAAATATTCAGATACAAAATACAACAAGCAAAAACCATCGGCACACAGTAATGGGATCAAGAATATCTACAAAAATTCCCTGAAGCATTAAAAGATCAACAAACAGACTCATCGTGAGGAAAACTGCACGTAAATGTCAACAGAACACTTAGTGCCTGAAGAGTTAGGACATTTGGAAAATATGACTGATGAATGATTAAGAACAAAAGGTGACGAGACGGCTTAAGCAGAAGTTACAGAGGAGGAGGAGGAGGAGGAGGAGGAGGAGGAGGAGGAGGAGGAGGAGGAGGAGGAGGAGGAGGAGGAGGAGGAGGAGGAGGAGGAGGAGGAGGAGGAGGAGGAGGAGGAGGAGGAGGAAAACAATGAATTCCCTGTAAACTTAATTGTACTCAGTGTTCGTATTAATGTATAAAAATAAAAAAAAAGTAAATAAGTAAAAAAAAGTAAATAAGTATATATATATATTTTTTTTTTGTATGAAAACTTAGCTATCTACGAGTCATTTAATACCTCAAAGCTGAATCGACGACCTACAAAAGAGTCAGTAAAACAACAAAATTACACCAAAAGGTCAGTGGGACGCGATACCAGAACCTAACCCACTGAAAAAATTAAAAAAAAATAAAAAACAGTAGCGAAAGGAAGAATCCAGACCAAGTATCAGACTATTACTTGAAAATTTAAACAAAAGCAAGAAAAAAAAAACTGAAAAAAAATAGAAAAGTCACTAATGCTCTACAAAGGTCAAACATTACGTGGTCACCTGTGCGGGAGTCTCATTACTTCCCGGTGAGTCCATTGAAGTGTGACGGTGATACTGAGAACACTGAGAACAGGTATATCAACACTGATGGGCGGCGATAAGGGCGGCGAGGCTGACGAGGCGGTGTGAAGCGAGTGACACGGTGAGACAAGATACTGCAGTGGGAAAGATAGAGATGGGAGAGGGAGAAGAGAAGGGGAGAAGGGAGAGGTGTGAGAGAAAAGGGGTAGTGATGAGGTTAGGTTGTGAGAGAGGGAGAGGCGAGAACAGAGAAGTGATAGAGAAGAGAGACAGATGAGAAGAGAGGATTGTGAGAGAAGAGGGGTAGTGATGAGTTAGGTTGTGAGAGAGGGAGAGGCGAGAACAGAGACGTGTGAAAGAAGAGAGACAGAAGCTGAGAAGAGATGACTGTGAGAGAAGAGGGGAGAAGGTGAGAAGAGAGACGTGTGAGAAAATAGACAGGAGAGAAGCGAGGGATATGAGAGAAAAGAGATAATAATACAGACGTGTGAGAGCAGGAGAGGTGAGAAAAGTGACGTGTGAGAGAGGAAGAGATGAGAAGAGAGCTGTGTAAGAGGACAGGGAGAGAAGATGAGAACAAGGTGAGGTACGTGTGAGTGAAAGAGGACGTACGAGTCATGAGTCACTGATAAATTATGAGTCAGAGGTGGGTACGATTTGATTTAGTGGGGAGTACGTGGTGGGTAAGTAGTGAGTGAATCTTAGAGAGGAAAGTGAAGATAATGCACTGAATGTGAGAAAAAGATGGTAAGTGGTAAATGGAAAGCGGTAAGAAAGCAAAGACAATGCATGGAAGGTGAAAAATAAAGATAAGAGAAGAGAACATGACAAAACACGAGGGAGAAAATATTACGTAAGATGTAAGTGGTAAAATGATGCAGGACAGATGAAAGGAAGAGAAGAAGAGAAAAGGTCACAATTGTAAGTAAGACAAGAATTTAATGCAGCAATGATAGTGACGAAAGAGGAAGAGAATGAGAAGGTGAACAGGGACAGGTTGTGGCAGGTAAGGGCGTCACACTTGAGGGCAAGCAGACAGGTAAGGCGTGCACCTGTGAGCCCCGTGAACCAGGCGTGACATAAGGAGCAGGCTGGTGTGGGATGGACGGCTCCCACACTTCACGCGGGTACAAGGAAGTGAATTAAAAGTTTTAATACAAAAATGCAATCTCGACGAGGCACGGAATTAAAAGTTCGATATAAAAGATCTCTCTCTCTCTCTCTCTCTCTCTCTCTCTCTCTCTCTCTCTCTCTCTCTCTCTCTCTCTCTCTCTCTCTCTCTCTCTCGTCTACCAGAAACTAAATTAAGCAGTCCATTAAAGAAGTCACACACACACACACACACACACACACACACACACACACACACACACACACACACACACACAAAAAAAAAAAAAAAAAAAAAAAAAAAAAAAAAAAAAAGGCACCCAATAAATCGAAGGCAGGAGAACAAGCGAGTTAACAAAAAATCTTCTGTTTCATGACGAGATGCTGCAAAGGAAAGACTGTGGCGGGAAATATTTTGCTGGCGGTGACTTTATTTTTTATTTTTTTTTTTCATGGAAGCTGCAGATGAATATTGGGGAGAGAGAGAGAGAGAGAGAGAGAGAGAGAGAGAGAGAGAGAGAGAGAGAGAGAGAGAGAGAGAGAGAGAGAGAGAGAGAGAGAGAGAGTGAGAGAATATTAGTATCAGATGGAGATAAGTTCAGGAGACATAGAGAAAGGAAAACAAGTACAGAGATAGAACGAGGAGGAGGAGAAGGAGGAGAAGTTCAGGAGGCATAGAGGAGGGAAAACAGGTACAGAGATAAGAACAAGGAGGAGGAGGAGGAGGAGGAGGAGGAGGAGGAGGAGGAGGAGGAGGAGGAGGAGGAGGAGGAGGAGGACTGGATTCACTGGAGACTTAATTGTACTCAGTGCTAACGCGGGTCACACTGTACGTACACACACACACACACACACACACACACAATGACTCCATTAAGATATTACATTGAGGAAGCGCCTCTGTAACACAGGAACGCTCAGCAAGCAAGCAAAGTGAGTCATTTTACTTTAATTACACTGCGAGTTCACCGCGTCGTTTTCTTCCTCCTTTACATTCACCGTAGATTGAGAGAAAGAGGGAGGAGAAAAACATTAAACTAAGTACTCTCATCCTCCACGTGTTTCCGCCTCGCCTAGGTAAAGAAATGACAGAGGTGAGATTAACATGTGTATTAGTGCTAGTATTCCCCTCCTAGGTCAGGACAATAGGTTAAGTAAGATTATTGCCAAGGTATTTTCTTGCCTCGCACTGGTAAAGGTTGAAGATGGAGGTGAGATTAAAATGAAGTATTAGTGTCAGCATTCCTATGTCCACCTTTTTTTTTTTCAGCTGGTAAATGGAAAAGGAAGGATAAGGAAAGACAAAGGGTTAAATCAATAAATTAACGTGGTGTACTAATGTTAGTATTTTTCTGCCAGCTAAAAACAAAAGGGTTAAATCAGTAAATTAACATGGTATTTTAGTGTTAGTATTCCTGAGTCACGTGAAAAAAGGGTTAAATCAATAAATCAACATGATATAGTGTTCTATTTCTCTGCCAGGTAAAGACTATGTTTAATCAGTAAATTAAGGTGGGGTATTAGTGCCAGGTCAAGACAAAGGCTTACATCAAAGTACGATCAAGTACTGGCAAGGTACTTTTTTTCTTTTGCCACTTCCACGTAAATGCAGTGTTGTGTAAAGGTTAATCAAAGTTGAGATAAAAACATGTTATATTAAATATCATCCAAGTAATTTTTACCTCGTCCAGGTGAAGACAGGTAGACAATTAATTGAGAGGAAAGACATTATAATTTGTATTATTTAGATTTCTCTGTCTCGCCCAAGTGAAGACAACGTTAGAAAAAAAATCCATTAAGATTTAGAGGAAAGGTATAACCACTTGTATTATTTAGGTGTTTCTATTTCACCCAAGTCAAGCCAACGTTAGACTGCTAAATTACCAGTGAGAAAAATAGCAGTAAGACAGTTAGACAAGATTTCATTAAGATTTAGGGAATAAGCATTACGGTAAGCATTATTCAGGTAAATATTGTTAGACAAAAAGTCAATACTGTTTTTTGGCCGATCTGGTAAATATTGTTAGACAAAAAAGTCAATACTGAGAATAAAATCCATTATATTGTATTGTATTGGATTAAGGTAGCTAAGATCAGGGTAGGTTATGTTAAGTAAGTTAGGTTTAGTTAGCTTATCTTACCTATGCTAGATAAGGTTAATAACCATCACTTTGCTAATAAAAAATGGGCACTTTCTTCCATGTATTACCTCATGCAAATACAAACACTGAATGAGTGAGTGAAAGAATTTAATAGATTTATACGAAAAAGCTCCTCCTCCTCCTTCTTCTTCTCCTGCTCCTGCTACTCCTGCTCCTGCTCCTCCTCCTCCTCCTCCTCCTCCTCCTCCTCCTCCTCCTCCTCTGTAGTCACGTGTGCTTCCATCAATGCCAAAATTTTCTAGTCGTTTTGCTCGTTGTATGGCAGAGTGATAAAAACTCACTCTCTGCTCTGAATGGTTCCTACTCCCAATTACACTTTAATTTGGACCTCCTGAATGGTGGTAGCGGCGGCGGCAGCGGTGGTGGTGGTGGTGGTGGTGGTGAAGCCATAAAGGTAAGCACGATTTCATTTTTTTCTTTCCCTTTTTCAGTAAGTTCAGTAGTGATGAGAGAGAGAGAGAGAGAGAGAGAGAGAGAGAGAGAGAGAGAGAGAGAGAGAGAGAGAGAGAGAGAGAGAGAGAGAGAGAGAGAGAGAGAGAGAGAGAGTTTACATATGTCTATCTAGTTTGTCAATTCATCTATCTATCTGTCTATCTTTTGTGTCTATATGTGTGTCTATCTGTCATATTATCTAAAAAAAGAATTCCAGTGACTATCTGTATAGAAATAGAGTCCATTATGTTTGTGTATATGTCTGTATACAAAACTACCAATCTGTCATATTGTATATAAAATTATTTCAATGCCTCGATTTAACTATAATAATTTTTCAACAATATAACAATGCCTGTACCAAAATGAATAATTTATAACAACAAAGCCTATAGCAAAAATATCTGTAACACTAATAAAATCTATAATAACAAAAGAAAATATATAACAACACCTGTAATAATAATAATAAAATCTATAGTGACAAGTATAACGACAAAATCCACTACAAAAATTATTCTAACAACAACCAAACACTTATAACAAACTACAATAACAAAACCTACAGTAACAATAAGTACAACAACAAAATACACTCCAACAACAACAACAGCAGCTTCAACAACAACATCATCATCATCAACAACAACAACAACAGCAGCTTCAACAACAACATCATCATCATCAACAACAACAACAACAGCAGCTTCAACAACAACATCATCATCATCAACAACAACAACAGCGCAGCATCAACATCCCTAATAAGAGCACAACCAATATGTACAATAATTTCCAGCACTGCAGCAGGCATGACTCGTCAATCCCATTAGTTCTGGTCACGTCACTTGATACGCATACCTGTACATCTGATAACACGATCCTCCTTTGTTTTTGTTTTTTTCCACAGCATTACTACAAAACGGCAATACTCGATACATAAAAAGGACATGTATTATTTCAGTCCCAGCCATGGAAAGGTGAAAAAATGTAATGTGAATAAATAAATAAAGGGGTGATTTTACCGATTGGCAGTTTTAATTGGGAGATAACGTGTTAAGTTTCTCGGAAAGTTTTGTTTGAACTTTTGCAGTGTTGTATGAAAATTGATATTGATGATTACAGCACTGGCATGATCACCACCATCACCACCACCATCATCATCACCATAAAACCATTAGCAACAATGACTACTACTACTACAACTACTACTACTACTACAGCAACCACAACTACAAATTAAAAGAGCAAAAACCATTCTGCAAAAATAATAATAATAATAATAATAATAATAATAATAATAATAATAATAATAAACAAGTAAAGAGATAAGAAATAAGTAACAAATAACACGCTGTAGAACCATGAAAACACACACACACACACACACACACACACACACACACACACACACACACACACACACACACACACACACACACACACATACGAACCTCACCAATCCATAATTCACACCATTCATGACACCACAAAAAAGTAAAGATATAGATTAAAACAACAACAACAACAACAATAATAATCCTAATTCTTCAGCACATGATCTGCAACAAAACCAAGCAGGCTCAGCAAACAGGCAGCAGGGAGGCAGGGGCAGCAGGGCGGGATAAGCCACAAGCAGAGCGCGTGCTGAGTCTTGCTAATACCCGAGAAGGAATTAAAAACCCTCCGATGTGAACTAATTTTGTGTTTCAATTAAGATAAAATTCTCTCCCCCCCCCCCAACACCTAAGCTGCTGCTCCTCCTCCTCCTCCTTTACTTCACCGTTGCTCTTAGTCTCTGGATTAATGTGCATGTGTGTGTGTGTGTGTGTGTGTGTGTGTGTGTGTGTGTGTGTGTGTGTGTGTGTGTGTGTGTGTGTGTAGCCACGTCTTACCGCACCCTATTAGATCCATTATGCAACGCTAATCATACCTAGAAACACCCTATCACTCATCACCTCCCCACCACTCCTCACCACTCCCACACACCCCAACACACCTCCAACACTCCACACCGCTCCCCCAACATCCTAATAACCCCCACAACCTCACATTACTTACCCCAGCACACTCCCACCTCACCCAACGTACTCCACCTCTTCCTACTCCACTAAGAATGAGGTACTGAGAGAGAGAGAGAGAGAGAGAGAGAGAGAGAGAGAGAGAGAGAGAGAGAGAGAGAGAGAGAGAGAGATGAGAGAGAGAGAGAGAGGAGAGAGAGAGAGAGAGAGAGGATGTCTTATTGCTCTACTTTTGTTCACCGTCTGCGCCTGACACTCGCATTTTCCTTCCTAATTACCCAAGAGGAGGAGGAGGAGGAGGAGGAGGAGGAGAATTGGGTTCTTGCAGGGTGGTTCTCGCGGGTGTGACGGCGCAAGTCTCATTTCCTTCATCTAATTAACTGATGGCGCCTCCATTAATCTCGCGGAAGAGGACCTGAACGGCGCACTAAGGGGACACTTTCTCACCCCCCGCCCCTCCCTGCCCCGCCCCAGAGACCCAATGATGGACTGTTTTCCCCGCCCCAGTTTGGATGTGAGAGGCGAGTGAATGGAGTGACCTGGCTGATAGATAACTAGTTCAGATTGATTCACTGATATGCAAGATTAGATTCACTGTTTTCTCGTCCAATTCCCCAATGAAGAGAGATGCCCCGTGAGTGGAATGAGCGATGGATTGGTGTAGCGATAAGGAGAGTTAGGTGTGACTTCTCTCCGTCTTTGTGATTATAAGTGTGTTTTGTTGCCAATTAATTAATCCAGTTTGTGTTTTCAGCTTTCGATCTTATTGTTCCCATTCTTCCTTTCTTCCTTCTTTTCCAGTTGATCTGTCTTCATATTTATATTTTACTGATTCTTTTCCACTTTGTCTTCACCTTTCTATTTTGTTTCTTCCATTCTTCCTTCTTTTTCAGTTCATCTGTCTTCGTCTTTATATTGTTACTTCCATTCTTCCTTCCTTCCTTTTCTATCACATCCTACCACTTTAATCTAGTCTCTCACCTTTCCATACCACCCTTTCCTCACCTTGCCTGACATCAAAACAATCACCTCTCTATTCTATAACTTCATTTTCCCCCCCTCTATCAAACCTAGCAGACTCATTTATTTTTTTGCAACTTTCCCTATCTTTCCTTCCTTACCTGACTTTAACTTAAGCACCGTACAACCTTTCCTCACCTTGCCTTAAATCATTAATCAATCACTTGTCTATTATATAATTATTTCGTCCTGGTCTCCCTCATTTAATCTTTCTCCTCTCCCCTATCTCCCTCACCTTACCTGACATTACCTTATCTACCTGACAATCTTCCCTTACCTTACGTACCCAACCTTACCTTGTATTACCTTCCCTCACCTCATCACCTCACCTGGCCTGCCTAAATATCCGGCACGCGAAGGAAGGTAATAACAAAAGGATCATGTTTTGGTCCCAGGCAGGTGATCCAGAGTCTAATGCCTTCCGAAACCTAATTAGAGAGTCGCTTGAGTCTATTTTTTATTCATCCTAAAGCTGATTGAATGGCCGGGAGCGTCGAAATAACTGCAGCTTGCAATTTCGTCCGGGGATATCTGTGTTAATATTTTCTTCATGTTTTGGATTATCTCGTGTGTGTGTGTGTGTGTGTGTGTGTGTGTGTGTGTGTGTGGTGTGTGTGTGTGTGTGTGTGTGTGTGTGTGTGTGTGTGTGTGTGTGTGTGTGTGTGTATTTTCTTAATATTATTGCATCATTTAATTTCACAATGCTAAAAACATCGTTAAATTCTCTCTCTCTCTCTCTCTCTCTCTCTCTCTCTCTCTCTCTCTCTCTCTCTCTCTCTCTCTCTCTCTCTCTCTCTCTCTCTCTCAGCAAGCTTCACGTCGGCTTCACAGCAAGAAATCCTTTTTAAGAAATTTATCCGGGGCTGCTGTGAGCAAACAAGACAAGAATTATTACGGTGTTGCGAGCCAAACTTGGCAAAAATCTGCCCTTATAGCAACATGCCGCGCCCTCACTTCCCGCTGAGAGCCGCACCCGACCAAGGGATTCCCCCCCAAGGTGAACCCCGGCCAAGAACTCCTACTAACCGACAGACTCACCGACTAACTCAAGAAGCTGACCTCGTTCTCAAGAAGCTGACCTCGTTCTAAGAAGTAAAAGAATATGATGTTATTTTTTTAATGATTAAAAAAGCTAAATAAAAGAAAAGGGTATTTCTTGCGGCATTCAACAACAGGAGTATCAAACAAGAACAATGGCTATTTCTCAGTTCATTATAAAGGGAGAAAAAATGTTATTTCTCAAGAAGTACACAAGGAAAAGGTATTTCTGAAGGCATCTAACGAGAAAAATTTTTTTTTTTCAGGGTATTTACAAATAACAAAAAAGCTGTTTCTCAGGGTCTTAACAGATGCTGCTGCATCTCAAAGGCATTGAAAAAAAAAAAAAGCTAAATTAACTTATAATAATCTAACCTCATCAAGCCTAACCTAAATTAATATAAACAAAAACCACAACTAAAAAATAAAGTAAATTAATCAAAACTAACCTAACCTAACAACCCTAACCCAACCTAACCTTTCCTATCCCAAACTAAACTAACCTAACCTACCAAACACATTCGACCAGCAACACCCTCACCACCACCACCAGGCAGCCATACACACAGACAGGCACATAGAAAATCAGACACAGACAGACAGACATACCGTTATTTAATCCCAATGTTAGTCGTATATATCCATCTGTGTATATAATTTCTCCCGCCAAAATAAATAATTCTCAAATAATGAACATAAATTCCTTTTCAATGGGCGATGTGTTTGGTAAATATCCACAATTCCGGTCCATTTTTCTCTCCCATTTTTTTTTTCACAGTCACACAAGTAAATACAATAATAACATACATGCAATACAATATGTAGTAACTCTCTCTCTCTCTCTCTCTCTCTCTCTCTCTCTCTCTCTCTCTCTCTCTCTCTCTCTCTCTCTCTCTCTCTCTCTCTCTCTCTCTCTCTCGATATCTCTATCAAAACTGAATATTTAATAAAAAATAAAATAAAATCATGCTCTTCTTTAAGGCTTCGTTTTCTCTTCTTCCTCTTTCTCCTGCTCCTTCTCTTCCTCCTGCCCTTCCTCCTCTTCCTCTTCCTGCTCCAGCTGTCTAGTTTATCTTAATCTTTCCTTCCTCTCCTTCATTCCTTCCTTCATCAACATGGTGTTTACTTGGCAAGATATCTATATATCTGAAGGCTTATATCTAAGCCTTCAGATATAAGAAAATTAGCTTATCTGAACTATAGATTACGAACATAAAACTCTCTCTCTCTCTCTCTCTCTCTCTCTCTCCTCTCTCTCTCTCTCTCTCTCTCTCTCTCTCTCTCTCTCTCTCTTCTACTCAGCCTCGTGGACAACCTAAAAAAAATATATTGTTAAGGAGATTTATTTCACAAACAAACAAAACGACTTTAATCTTGACATGACCTTGTTTTTATCCTTATCTTCTCATCCCTGCGTCTCTCAGTACCGTAAACAAGAGATATATGGTCTCCCCCTCTAATCTCTCTTCTATACTAAAAAAAAATGTGAATTAGTTTCTCTAGCTTATACAAAATCCCATCCTATTCTTCGTTCTCTCCTTTTTATTGTTTCTCTCTTTCTATTCCTCCTATGATACGTTTCCTTCCTTCTATCCTTTATCTTACTATTTAATCTCTCTTAAAATATACAGAAGAGATAGGATAGGAAAGTGGAGAGAGGAAGGGAAGGAGTGAAGGAAGGGAATAAAGAAAAGTAGAACAAGGAGAACAGGTAGGACTGAGTTGGCAGGAGGAGAGGAGAGAGAGGAGGAACAAGGGAAGGAATGAAGGAAGAGAATAAGCAAAGGAGGGAGAAAAAGACAGAAAAGGAGAACAGGGAGGAGAAGTAGGATACAGTTAGAGGAGAGAAGGAAAAAAGGATGAAAGGAGGGAGGCAAGGAGAGAGAGGGAATGAGGACAATAATGAAAGCAGGGAGAATGGGAAAGACAAAGAGAAAAGAAAATGAAAGGAGGGAAACAAGGAGAAACAGAGGAAGAGAAGAACAATAATGAAAGCAGGAAGGAAAGGAGGAACAGAGGAAGGGAAGGAAGAAAAGTATGAAAGAGAGGGGGAGAGGGAAAACAGGCAGGGAGAACAGATAGAATAGAGGCGGAAAGAAAAAAAAAAACATGAAAGGAGGGAGACAAGGAGAAACAGAGGAAGGGAAGGAAGAAAAATAATGAAAGGAGAGAAACAAGGAGAAACAGAACAAACAGACAGAACAGGTAGCAGAGAGGCGAGTCACACCTGGCCAGCTGCTCACCTGCCCGCACCCGCCACACAGGTATTACGCCTCCCACATAACTAAGCAGGTGTCATACTTTCCCCTAAGCTAGTAATACTTTGCAGATTTTCCCCGCTGGCTTATAAACGCGGGGTGTATATCACAGGTTAAGGCGCCGCGTAGCTCCTGCCAGCCGCTGATCACCTCACACAACACGATTGGATGGAAACCTGCTTTTTTTTTTTTTTTTGTGCACAAGGAAGGAAGACCCAGAGGAAAAAAAAAAATATCAGATAAAAGAAATAGAAAAAAAGCGCCATTAATTGTCTTCCTCATAAAATAAAAAAAAATAAAAAAGAGATGAGTCAGTTTAGAGAAAAAAAAAAAGGGGGGGTGAGAGAAAAAGGGGGGTGAAAGCAGAATTAAGACAGAAAAAGAGGAAAAAGTGATAAATTGTACGTGTAATAAAGGATATGGCACAAATAACAAAATAAAACCACATAAACTCAAAAAAGGAATGAAACAAAATTATGAAGTATATGTAAAATGAAGAGTATGATACAAATAATGAAATAAAAGCAAATAGTAAACATTAAAAGGGAAAAAATCATAAAATACTTGCAAAGGGAAGAATATGCAACAAACAAATTAACAAAACCGCATAACACTAAAAAAACGAAAAAAAAAAATAATGAAATACATACAAAAGGAAGAATATGTAGCAAATAACTAAATAAAACTACAAAAAAAATTGCTACCAGAGGTTCTGCTTTTAAAGAAAGAAGAAAAATGAAAACATAAAACAGGAATGGAAGAAGCTGATAAAATGTCAGTAAAAATGTGAATATGAAACAAATCACGAAATAAAATCATAAGAAAATAAAGAAAAATAATACCACAAACGAAAAGAAAGAAATGGTCAGAAAGAAAGTAATGAAAAGTAAAAGGACATGAAACATAAAATAAAAGTATTACGTATGGAAAAAATTTAAAAACAGTGGAAATAAAAAAAAAATAACGAAATATAGAGAAGTGAAGAAATAAGAAAAACGAAATACTGTAAATAACGAAATATGGAAAACTGAAGAAATCAAAGCTACAGAAAGAAAAAAAAAAGAAAAGGGAAAGAAATAAAAACAGCAGCCGGATTTCCGTCTCTGCATTGGTCATGTCCTGGTTTTTACCGTGACTTTTTTCCCGGAGAGAGAGAGAGAGAGAGAGAGAGAGAGAGAGAGAGAGAGAGAGAGAGAGAGAGAGAGAGAGAGAGAGAGAGAGAGAGAGAGAGAGAGAGAGAGAGAGATGAGATTAAACTAAACAAGCAAAGATAAACACACACACACACACACACACACACACACACACACACACACACACACACACACACACACACACACACACACAAATAGGTAATCAATCACCCAATCAACCAAAGGAAAAAGAAACAAAGAGGAAAGAGAAGACAAAAAAAGAAAAAAAGGAGACAGAGAGAAAACAGATGGAAGGAAGCAAGGAAGGAAGGAAGGAAAATAAGGAAGAAAACAAAGGAAGGAAGGAAGGAAGGAAAGGACCGAGGAAGGAATAAGAAGTTTTGGGAAAATATCGGCGGTAATCTATCAGACACCGATACACAGGGGGACATTTTTCATCGCTTGCCACGGAGCGAGCCAGCCGTATTGGGGAGGGGAAGGGGAGGAGATCGGTGGTGCGTGACGGCCGATAGTGAGCCTCTTTACAGACGTTCCAAGAGGAGGAGGAGGAGGAGGAGGAGGAGGAGGAGGAGGAGGAGGAGGAGGAGGAATGGAGTAGAGTGTAAGATCGTAAAAGGAATGTAGACTATAAAGGAGATTATGGAGATTATGAAGTGAAGGAGGGAGAAGGGGGAAAAAAAAAAAAGGAAAAAAAGAGGACGAATACAAAGGATTAACGAACAGCATCAGACTTATTGGCCCTAACGAGGTTGCTTGTGGTGAATTACATTAAAGACAGACATGAGATGGCATAGATGCAGAAGGACTAGAGCGTAAAGACTGGGAAAACAAATGAGGGACAAAGAGAGAGAGAGAGAGAGAGAGAGAGAGAGAGAGAGAGAGAGAGAGAGAGAGAGAGAGAGAGAGAGAGAGAGAGAGAGAGAGAGAGAGTTTGCGCAGTACTAAGAGAAAAGAATAGAACACATCCCTTGAGGTACAAAAAGACTCAAGACAAAGCAAATTACACATGAAGAATCCGCCTCACCCCCCCCCCCACACACACACACAGACATATTCCAAGTAGAAGGCGATGACCGGGGGAAGGTAAATCCGAAGAAGCGGCGCCAGACAGATCCTTGACACACGCCTTAATGCTTTCATCCACATGGTCTGGCGAGGAGGAGGAGGAGGAGGAGGAGGAGGAGGAGGAGGAGGGTTGGAAACTGCAAACAAACTCCCTTTCCTTCCTTCTAGTTCCCTCCATGCCTTCACAAACCTTTCCTACCTCCCTCCTCCACCCTCTCCAATCCTCCTCTACTCTCCACTCCCTCTCCCCCTTCCAGCACCAACACAACCGTAGCACAAGAGCAGAATTTCGACAGCAATACAAGAAGAGCTACATGAACACCGCCGTTCTACCTCTCACCCTTCTATTGTTCCCTCTCTCCTATTCCTCCTGTCCTTCTCTCACTCGCCCCCTCCCCTCCTCTCCCCTGCCCCCGCCGTGTCGCTGTCCCCACCCACCCCGCTCTCTCGTCCCTCAGGCAGTGTCAACAGTGTGTGGCTCGGGTGAGTGAGTGGTCAGTCCACCTTTAGCCTCGAGTTTATGCCACGTCCAGCCCAGCCCAGTGCAGTCCAGTGAGATTCAGAGCAGTTCAGACCAGCCCAGCCCAGCCAAGCAACATGAGAAAGGCTGACGACGCGGGTATACTGCCAGGGGTCTTGAGTCTTATCTCCTTTACCTTTCTTGTGAGTTGAGTGAGTGAGTGAATGAGTGAGTGAGTGAGTGAGTGAGTGAGTGAGTGAGTGAGTGAGTGAGTGAGCGAGACTAAGACTAAGGGGAAGCGAGGCATTACAGAAAGTGAATGAAATAGTGAGGGAAAGAATCTAAAGAGAAACGAGACATTGCAGCAAGTAAATGTGATGGTAAGAGCAGGAGATTAAAGAGAAGCAAGACATTATTAGTGGTGGATGACGTAGCGAGAGAGAGAGACTAAAGACCAGCAAGACATCACATAAATACTGAGTGAATCGAGAGAAGAGGTCAAATAACTTAACTGTAGTGGCGTGGAAACAGACCGACAAAGATGCGTGGGTAAATCTGGACGATGCATTAATCTGCTGAGACTGAGAAAAATTAGGATCATTATGATTAGAGCGAGGGAGTTTATCAAAGACATTCCTTGTAATTTTAGATTTTTAGACAACTCATTTGGGACTGGCGTCTTTGTGGGCCTTAATTTACATTTATCTTTAGACAACTCTATTTATTTATTTATCTACTTATTTATTTTTTCGACAATATTTTGAGACTGGCATCTTTAGTGGACCTTTATTTATTTATTTACTTAACTGCTGTCTTTTGTCGTCTTTGGCCAGAGCTTGCATACAAAAAATTAATTAAAGCACAATATAAACAAAAGACATTTACGAAAATAACAATAGTAAACCCAAGCAGGCCAAAATAAAACTGGGTGACTAAGCATACTGAAACCTGAAGACGTGAGACCGTAGAGTTAAGAACATCCTCTCAATATTATTAGATAAAAAAAAAATGGTGTTAATGAAAAGATGCCCATAGCACTTAAGGGGTTAAAGAGACACTGTACTCACTTCAAAAGGAATCTTAAAACAGAGCACTGCAAATTATAACCTGATACAAAGACTAAATGGCAAAGGAAGTGAGATAAAGACGAAAGGAGAACCACACACGTATTCAAGGTAAGTCCACAAGGTAAGAAGATTGGGGTCTGGCGCATCCCAACCCTAAACACTCTTGAGGCACGGCCGGAGGGGGTCAAGAGGAGATTCCAACCCTTTGCACTCGACCCTCAGGCCACTCCACCGCCTCCCACGCCGCCTTCAGGGAAGCGTCAGGTTATGAGATCAATTATGAGTGAAGACCAGGAGAGGATGTGAAGGATTCCTCGTGTGTGTGTGTGTGTGTGTGTGTGTGTGTGTGTGTGTGTGTGTGTGTGTGTGTGTGTGTGTGTGTGTGTGTGTGTGTGTGTGTGTGTGTGTGTGTGTGTGTGTGTGTGTGTTCCTCGAAATTATTAACGGAGCAACTGAAAAATTAAGTAACAATAATAGTAATAATAAATAATAATAATAATAATAATAATAATATTAATAATAATAATAATAATAACATGCATGACTTAACTTTAAAAATACATAGCGGAACTTACTGCTTAGGAATGAATGATTAAGTGGAATAAATGAATAGAATGAATAAAAAATAAACAAACATTATGTCTACGTCAGAGGCACTCATCCCCACAGTGAATAATGCAGCGGAGTTCTGATAAAAATAAATAACTCCAACTCTCTATAACTGAATGCATAACTCCAGCACTGACACACTGATTGACGGACTGACGGGCTGACTGACTGGCTGACTGACGGACCCAATGTCTCACCCTAAAATCAATCAGCTGAATCCGAAAAGTCACTGCTGAACTGAAGAGAGGAAGGCACAGGACGGGCGGGGCGGGGCGGGGCATGAGGAGGGGGTGAGGTTGCTTTCTGGGGTGAGTGTGTCTTGTCTGGCGTCTGTCTGGAGGGCGGGGCGGGTCCATACGTGCTGGAAGGAAGGGGTTGGGACGATACATATGGGTGGGGTTGGGGATGGGAGGGAAAGAAGGGAAGGGGTGAGAGAAGGGGTGAGAGAAGGGGTGAGGCAACGGTGAGGCAACGGTGAAGCAACTCCGGCAGGGACTAATGTATTAATTTCCTGTGGTGGAGCAAAACATGATAGCGTTCCATCATTACGGGGGATGACGCGCCACGACACCAGGTAACGCCACGGGAGAGAAAGACAGACCCAGCCGCAGCCATACACAGCCATACATAGAGCCTAGGCTGGGTAAAGAGCAAATAGGTAACGACAGTATAGGGTAAATTCAGACATCCATACACAAACATTATAGATAAAAAGACATGCATAGATAAAGATAGGAAAGGCATACCTACAGCCATACACAGCCATATATATAAACAAAACCACAAGCGTAAGAAAAGATATGATATAAAAGGTTAAACTCAGGAAAAATTAGTCATACATAGCCATACATATACACAAAACCACATGCATAAGTAAAGATAGAAAAGGTTAAACTCAGACAACTACACATCCATACACAGCCATACATATACACAAAAGCATATGCAGAGGTAACAATATTAAATGGATTAGACTCAGAAACAGCCATACGTAACCATACTTTTTATGAACAAGTTAGAAAGACCAAAGAAGTTTAAGAAAAAGGATACCAGTCCAGCTAATTGCCTCTCCCATGTAATATAACAAAGTTGGATAAATGAACATAATATTAATAGAATAACATGATCTTGATCCCCATAATGTATGTTAAACTAAATTATCCAAGCTTTTGAAAAATATTCTTAACTTTTAAGCGCGGTAAATTAAGCAAATATTTTTCTTCCATTTTTTATGTCCTGCCCAACCTCCTCAACATGCAAACAATAACACAACCAGGTAAATACAAGGCAGGTAAACACGCACACTGGTTTACCTGATTACAGCCTACTTTTACCTGTCCAAACCTTAATTAGTCACATCTGATTATCTGATGCAAATTAATAACGACACGCAAATTTACCTGGTTAATGCGTCACGTTTTTTGTCATGGTAAAAATATATAATTAAATAAATGTAATTGAATGTATCCGTTACTTTTAACTTAAGACATTATTATAGTGTGTGTGTAGTGTGTGTGTGTGTGTGTGTTATATCTTCTTTTATACATGTCGATTACACTCCTGATATCTCACACACACACACACACACACACACACACACACACACACACACACACACACACACACACACACACACAGGTGACGCAACAAGGTGCCTCACGCAGCAATACCAATTCACCCGCCAATAACAACCCAGCAAAAAAAGAAACACAGGGAGAGAGAGACCGAGAGGGAAAGGAAGGGAGGGAGGGGAAGGTTGAAACGGCAATACAAAGCTAAACTCCCGAAGCTCCTCTCACAAACGGGTCTCCAATATACCGGAGGGATGGCATTCGGCGGCTCCCTTGATGAAGACTCCACCAGCAGCCCAGCCACGCACAGCTAAGAGCAATATCGAAATCTAATAATTATAATCCCATGCTTTCTGCTTCTGGTATTTGGCTGGGGGTGAGACAGTCCGCACAAGTGAGGTTAGGTTAAGGAGAACACAAATGGTGGGTTTTTTTTTTTATTTTTTTCTATCTGTTTCTCCTCATTTACTACTACTGTCATGTAATAGAGTGAATTAGTTACCTGTTCTTAGTGTTCCAGGTTTGGGGTGAGAGTCTGAATTGAGGTTAAGTTAAGGGGAATACAAGTGTTAAGTTTTCTTGTTAAGTTTTCCATTTTTTTTTTTTTTTCCGACCTGTCCTCACTTTGAATCATTATTATCAGGGAAACTAATTCAGTGCTTCTGATGCTTGGCTCTGAAGTGGGAGTCCGCAAAAATGAGGTTAGGTTAAGGGGAGTTTTTTTTTTTTTTTTTTTTTTTTTGTCCCACCTGTGTTCTTACCTTGAACTTTTATCATTGTCAAGGAAATCAATTAACTGCTTTTCATATTTGCGTTAGAGTGAAGTGACGTTAGGAGAAGGTGAATAAAGGTGTTTTTTTTTTCTTTGTGTTCGTGTGCGGTTTTCCTACCTGCGTTCTTTCTCATTTACTATCGTCGCCAAGTAATGAAGATGAAATTAATTACGTGTTTTTAATATCTTGAGATTGAGAGAGTCTGGAGAAGCGAGGTTAGGTTAAGATAAATACAGCTGGTGTTTTTATTAACCTATAGTTTTCCTCCGCAGGTTGTTATTCATTCGTCAGGTAATGGAGGAAATTAATTATGTCTTTTCTTCATTATCACCCGTTTGTTTTTTCCTTATTTTATATTTCCTTTTTTTCATTTCCTCCTCTTCTTTATTTTCAATATGATACTTGTCTTTGTAGCACTTTCTATTTGTTAAGTCTATACATATGTCTGAGTAGTCTCTCTCTCTCTCTCTCTCTCTCTCTCTCTCTCTCTCTCTCTCTCTCTCTCTCTCTCTCTCTCTCTCTCTCTCTGAGCCTCCGTCCATTCCACACTCTTTCTTCCTCTCTCCCACTTTCATCTCCGTCACCTCCATCCTTCAATTTTCCCTCCTTCCCTCTCCAATCCACCTCCATTCCTCTCCACTCTCCCTCTCACTCTCCCTCAGGCCGCGCCACCGCCTCCAAACACCACAAACTAAATCTTGCGTTCGGTAAGCAACTTTATCACGCAGGGAACTGTTTGTACAAAGGGGGAGAGGGAAGAAGGGGAGAAAAAAGTGAGAAGGGAAGGAAGGAATAAAGGAAGGGAGAAGGGGAAGGAGGGAAAGGAGGAGGAATCACATCACAGAAAGCACCTTGAGCCTTCAGAATCTAAGTGGAAAGGAAGAAGGAAAGTGAAGGAAGAAAAAGCAAGGAAAGACTAAAGGAAGGCAGGAAGGAAAGGAAAGGAAAGAAAGGAGGAAAAACGACATCCTATAAAGCACTTAGAGCCTTGAGAATCTAAAGGGGGGAAAGAAGAAAGAAGTGAAGGAACAAGAGGGAAGGAAGGCAGGAAAGAGGGGCTTATGAAGGAAGGTAAGAAATAAAAAAAAAAAAATGGAAGAGTTTAGGTATGAAGAGAAAGGTGAAGTGATGAAGAAAGGGAAGAAGAGAGGAGAGGAGGAACAAAATACAATAGAAGACACTTAAAATAACAATGAAACTTGGATAGGAAAGGAAGAGAAACAAGAAAGTAGAAAGATGAAAAAGTAAGAGGAAGAAAGGGAAGGAATGAGAGGAGAAAGGAAGGATAGAAGAATGAAAATAGAAAAGTAAGAAAGATGAACGTAAGGGAGAGAAGAAAAAAGTGAAGAAAGGAGGAAAGGAGAATCACTTAAAACAACAATAATCTGACAAGAAAATGAATGAAACACAGAAGAATAGAAAAATAAGAGAAACATAAGGAAAAATGAAAAGAAAGGGAAGAAGGGAGGAGAAGAGGGAGAATCATTTAAAATACTAATCTGACAAAAAAGGAAACAAAAAAATAGAAAACAAAATACGGGATAAATATGAGAGAATGAAAGAAGAAGAAAGGGAAGAAGGGAAGAGAGGAAGAATCCCTTAATGCAAGAATAATAATGTAAAGAGAAACGAAGAATAAAACAAGATCAAAAATAAGGACAAACGTAACAGAGACAGTGAGAGAAGTAGAAGAAGAAAGAGAAGGGAGGCGAGGAGGAAGAATCTCGCCCTGAGAAACACTAAGTAACCCACGAGTCTCCAGTGACAGTCTCCTAAAGCCTCCTGGATCCCCTTACGAAGTCTCATCCCTTGAATGCTTTCCAAAATCGGCAAAAATATCCTCACTCTCACGAAAATGGCGAGGCTGTGTTGCCCTCGTGAAAAGAAGGGATTGCGCACCCGCCTAGATGAACTATGTGTGTGTGTGTGTGTGTGTGTGTGTGTGTGTGTGTGTGTGTGTTTGGATAGGTGAGTGGGTGTGTTTGTGTTGTTGATAGGAGAGTATGAAAAAGTGAAATTATGAAGAAAAGAAAAGTTATAGAAGGAAAATACTTATAATAGGATGAATAAAAGTGTGCGTTTGGATGAGTGGGTGTTGTTGTTAAGAGGTTGGGAAAAAAATTTATGGAGATGAAAGGATGTAGAAGAGAAATGTTGTTGTTAAGAGGTTAGATAAAAAAATTATGGAGACGAAAGAATGTAGAAGAGAAATATAATAAAGATGATAAAGAAAACAATGAAGAGGAAGTAGGATGAAGAAAAGGAACGAAGACAAAGTAGGGTTAAAAATATGTAGAAAAGAACGAAAGGCGAGAGAAATGAGGGTTGCTGATAAGAGTAAAAAAAAAAAAAAAAATGGAGAAGAAAGGATGTAAAGAGAAACTCATAATAAAGAGGATGAAGAAAAGTATGAGAAGAAAGTAGGATGAATATGAGAAATGAAAACCAGGTACGATGAAAAAGTTGGAGAATAAAAGGTGGAGAGAAATAAGAGTAGACGAAGGAGAGAAATGAGAGTAGACGAAGATAAGGGATGGATATGGAGAAGGGAAGGGAGAAAGGGAAGGATATGGAGAAGGGAAGGGAGAAAGGATACGATAACAAAAGAGAAGAAACACAAGGAATAAATACAAGAAACACACTAATAAAGGAATTAAGACAAAGAAAGAAGATAGAAAAAAAGACATGTGAAGTAAGAGGAGAATCTACCTGGGAGTGACACAGCTGATGGGAATACAGGTGTTAAAGTTAATTAATTAGACCGTGGGAACATCATTTGCCAAAGGAAATTAATGAAGACTTACTCGTACAATCCTGAAGCACTACACGCACGCGCGCACACACACACACACACACACACACACACACACACACACACACACACACACACACACACACACACACACACACACACACACACGCCTCCCTCGACAGAAAATTTATCCCTCCAGTCGGTCGTTCCATGAAAATTGTACAATAATTTCCAGTTTGCCTGACGGAGGAAATGTGGAAGTTTTTTTTTTCTCTCCCCTCACTCTCTCTCTCTCTCTCTCTCTCTCTCTCTCTCTCTCTCTCTCTCTCTCTCTCTCTCTCTCTCTCTCTCTCTCTCTCTCTCTCTCGCGGGGGATGAGACGGGAGGGAAAAGGAGACATGGGAAGGTTAAGGAAGAAGGGAAAGGGGAAGGAAAAGAAAGCAGGAAAAGATTAACAGTTTCCTGGAGAGTTCGCCTGGTATACTCATTATTCTCTCTCTCTCTCTCTCTCTCTCTCTCTCTCTCTCTCTCTCTCTCTCTCTCTCTCTCTCTCTCTCTCTCTCTCTCTCTCTCTCTCTCAGGGGCGAAATGTTAGTCGTTTTCTTAAAAGGCCAAGACGGGGAGCTTTTGTGCCAAGTTTTGCCCCTTTGTAGCGCGGCCATCAAAGGCTTCACAAAGTTATCGTTATGGGTGATTGCCGCTGGGCCCCGCTAGATGGAATTTCACGTTTTCCCTCTCGCTCCTATGTAAATGTGTGTTATTTCAGCCAGTGGTCCTACCGTTCTCACCTGCAACGCTACGCTATATGCTCCTGCTGGCTTGCCTTGCCTACACACACACACACACTCACTCACGCATACACACATACACACACACACGTACGCACATACTAACTATCCGAGGAATTTCAATATTACCTAGGCAGGAGTTCAGCTTTTGTTACTTTTTTTTTTACTCTCTCTCTCTCTCTCTCTCTCTCTCTCTCTCTCTCTCTCTCTCTCTCTCTCTCTCTCTCTCTCTCTCTCTCTCTCTCCGTGTGTGTGTGTAATATTACTTTCTCTTTCTCGCTCTCATTTTTTTGTATATTTGATTCAGTTTCCCTCGTGTCTTTATAGGAAAGTCAACAGTGGAAACCTTTATGACAGTAGTGGTGGGGGAGGTGGTTGTAGTGGGGGGGTAGTAGTAGTGGTAGTATCATTTCATGTCTCACCGTCTTTGTTATGGTGTAAGCATGACATCGAGGCACTAAAACCCATTCCTAATATTCCTCACTTCACAATTTTTCTTAAGCTCCCCATCGATGTAAGTACCGTTTTCTATGACTGATTTTCATTCTTTAATGACAACCGTATCAAAGGCCCTCGAGTGATGAAAGATGTAAAGGAGGAAAGGGCAAAGCTTATAGAAAATACTCTCTCTCTCTCTCTCTCTCTCTCTCTCTCTCTCTCTCTCTCTCTCTCTCTCTCTCTCTCTCTATTGATCACGGATTCCCTCTGTTCACCATTTTTCACACGCATGTCTTTTGATGTCTAAAATATGTCTCTGTTCTTGTTTTTTTTTTTCTTTTTTTTTAATATCGAGGCCACTCTAAGCAAGGTATTCACAAAAAAAGTTTAATAAAGGAATACAAAAGCATCGCATGAAACGTTCCTGCGATAAAAGTTGGAAGGTAAAAAGTGCTATTATTCCTGACTCGCTAATGCTTTGTTATACGCAGTACGTGTTTGTGATTAGGTATTATGAATATTGCGTTTTAATTTGTTACAGGTGTTTTTTCCCCAGAGAGAGAGAGAGAGAGAGAGAGAGAGAGAGAGAGAGAGAGAGAGAGAGAGAGAGAGAGAGAGAGAGAGAGAGAGAGAGAGAGAGAGAGAGAGAGAACCTAATGAGAGGGAGATAAATAAATGTATCCTATCACTACTATTATTAATACTACTACTATTACTACTACTACTACTAACGTTGCTACATAACCTCAACACACTTAACACCAATGAATCACTCCACTTCTCAAAGCATAACAAGAATTAACTAAAAAATATTAACGCCTGAGAGAGAGAGAGAGAGAGAGAGAGAGAGAGAGAGAGAGAGAGAGAGAGAGAGAGAGAGAGAGAGAGAGAGAGAGAGAGAGAGAGAGAGAGAGAGAGAGAGAGAGAAACTCCATCCTATATCAAACACCAATCTGGGTCAAGTCAGTCAAGGGAGGGAACAGTTAAAAATAAGCTTTGAGCCAGTCAGTTTACAGAGATCCTGATCAGTTTGTCTTTTTCTCCTTGAGCTTGACTGTTAACCTGCCTCCGCTACATCAACTTCCCTTGTACCTCGGTTTATACAACACTCAAGTCAATGGAGTAAATCTGTTTTTAAACTTAACTTGCAAACACTACGCTTTCTCCAACGACATACACACAGACAAACACACGGACATAATACATGGACACACACACACACACACACGGACGGACACACACACTAACAAGGACACTGGGACGCGAACTAATACAAAGAACCTCAAAATAGGACAAGGAGAGCGAGGGAGGGAGCGAGGGAGGGGGACTGAGGGAGGGAGAGTGAGAGGAGTGAGGCAAGCAAGCGGCGGCCAAGGGAGAAACTTCTGTGGGAGTCGCAATAACCTGAAGAGGAAAAGTTTGGCCACAACCGCAGCGGAGTCAATATTTAGCCAGCTTAACAAGGGTCCCAGCACATGTAGATGGCTGTAGTGCGCAATGAGACGCTGCATGCTGGCCCTCCTCCTCTTGCTCCTCTTATTCTCCTCTTGACGTGCATGAGAAGAACTAACTAGGAGGAATAAGGGAGGTAGACAAGTGGACTTTTTCCTTTTCCTTCTCTTACTCCTGCTTCTCTTCCTCCTCTTGCTTGGTAGAGAGGGAAGGACAAAACTAGGAAGACAAGTACTCGTACACTTCATCCTCCTTTCATATGGTCAGGAGTTGGGGACATAAGAAGCATGGATGATGAAAGGGGCAGACAGTTAGCGCTCCTCCTCCTCCTCTTGGTTATGAAGAAGTAAAGGGAGGCACAGATGAAAGGGGAGTCATAACACAATCTCTTGTCTCATCAATACTGTCTCTGCAGCTTCTTTCTCTCTGTCTCCTCTTCTTTCCTCTTATAAAGGATCTCCGTCTCAACCCAAACTCTTCCTCCAAGCTTTTTCTTTGTCTCTTCATGCCCCCTTTCTTTCCTCCAGACTCAAAGGTCTCCTTCTGTCTCTCTTACCTGTCTCTCCCTCCTGTCTCTTGCCCAGCCAGTCCTGTCCTTCCTCTCTCCTTTCAGATTTCGTCTCTTCCTGTCTCGTTATCTCTGTCCTTTTCCCAGCTTTCCTATTCAGCCACTCCTCTCTGTGCGTGTGTGTGTCTCTCTCTCTCTCTCTCTCTCTCTCTCTCTCTCTCTCTCTCTCTCTCTCTCTCTCTCTCTCTCTCTCTCTCTCTCTCATCCCAGCGTTTCTCTCTCTCTCTCTCTCATCCCAGCGTTTCTCTCTCTCTCTCTCATCCCAGCGTTTTTTTTTTTTTTCTTTTTTGCATGAGGCGGAGGCTACAGCATACAGAGACGCTGTTTGCCGCCGAGGCTTCACTTTCTTTCCGTGGCAAGCGAGCTGCCCCTAGGAATTTTTATCAGTTTCAAGAGAGGCGACGTTCTATATATTTTTCTCGTCGTGTTATTTTCCCTTGGCCAGCACTTCGGGGCCCCCTTTAGCAGGAGTGGCAGCGGCGGCGGTGATTACAGCACGTAGCGGCGAGCACAGCAGGCACTCAGCACACGCGAGTTAGGGACCAAATAGTCGAGATAGCAACGGCGTAACGCTAGGCGGCGGGGAAGCCAAAGACGGCGTAAAAAAGAGAGAGAGAGAGAGAGAGAGAGAGAGAGAGAGAGAGAGAGAGAGAGAGAGAGAGAGAGAGAGAGAGAGAGAGAGAGAGAGAGAGAGAGAGAGAGGACAGACAGGCAAATAGCTAGACTTAAAAATATATAATATAGGCAGAAACGAAATTGGCATTATACCAGTCTCTCTCTCTCTCTCTCTCTCTCTCTCTCTCTCTCTCTCTCTCTCTCTCTCTCTCTCTCTCTCTCTCTCTCTCTCTCTCTCTCTCTCTCTCTCACAGTACCCCACAACACCTGCCTCATAACATCACCACGGACACAGCTCAACACAGACACACCACCACCACCACCACCACCAAGAAGATCACATATAAGTCTGGGTGTGAATCACTTTAACATTTCATCAGTCAGAGGCACGTTCATCAGGCGTCAGGGAGCGGGCGGGCGGCGGCGTGGCGGGGTCCTGGAAGTTAATGAAGGCAGTCACTCATCCGCCCCTGTCCTCCTCCCGCATAACGTGGCGCGGCTCACATTTGCATGCATCTGAGCTGTCAAGCAGGCCGCCCCGGGGAACTTAGAGGTATTGAGGTAGGTGAGGGTACAAGAGCCGCCCCCAGCCGCCCCCCAAAGCCGCCAGACGCCCCGTGGAGGGATATCAAAGGGCGCTGAGTGTGTTATCCTCGTTGCGCTGCATTTATGGCCCATATGAATCCGTGACGAGGCGCGACGAGGTGACCCGCTGCTTAGTATGACATGTGGGGTGTGGGAGAGAGTGGGGGCGAGATGAGAGATGGGGATAGGAGTGAATATAAGTACTGTTGTTGTTGTTGTTGTTGTTATTACTATTATTATTATTATTGTTCAGACATTTAGACAAAATGGAGGGGGAGGTGGGAGGAAAACAGTTCCCCTGAAGAAGCTGTAGGCGAAACCAGTCGGAATAACCTCAACTCTATACACCTGTTTTCCTCCCACCTCTCCCCCCCATTACTATTATCATTAATGCAGTCAGTATCATTATCATCATCAACATTCTCTCTCTCTCTCTCTCTCTCTCTCACACACACACACACACACACACACACACACACACACACACACACACACACACACACACACACACACACGAGGGAGGAGGCGAGCAGGTGTGCCGGCAACCCTCACCCTCGCTGCCTCACAAAAACACTGGCGCCCCGCTGCAACTTGGGCCAAACTGTCTCAGTAATTGACGTGGATCTGGGGCCGAGAGGGAGCCTGCCGCCCGCTTTTCTCCAACACTCTCACCCTCAGCCTACACCTCACCCTGCCTCCCGGACACCCTGCACCCTTGCTATGTCCCTTACTCTCCCTTAATGTCATTCCTTTATTCTCTCATTCTACATTCACCTTGCCTCCCTGCCTCTACATGCACCCTCTTTTTGTGCCCTACTCTCCCTCAATGTCATTCTCCCTCACAGTACATCATTGCCTCACTCGCGTTTATTTATATATAATACTTTTTTTCCTGTTTATTACTTATTTTCTTACTACCCCCTTATACACTCTCCTTGCATACCGAGAATTAAAGAAAAACAAAAAAGCAGGATAAATCATGGATTAAACGTCAAACACTTTTTGAATGGTGATAGATATTTAGATCACCAATAATAAAACAAGCAGAATGAGTAATAAATTAAACATCAAAGTGCCATTCACTAAGTAAAGAACAAATAGGAATAACACGAAGAGGAAAAAAGATGTTAAAAACTATATTAGCAATCAAGAATATGAATAAGAAAAAAAGCAAAAAACATATACATTATACATGAAACAATCGCCACACACAGAAAACAAAAAGAATTAGTCAGTGGTGGATGAAATACGTAAACCAAATTAACAGTCATCAGGTTAAAAAATAAATATACGAATAAAAAAAAAGGCAAAAAACGACACATTCATTACAAAACAAGCGAAAAATCACACCAGAAAAAAATAATGAGTCAGTTGTGGATGAAATACCTAAACCAAATTAACAATCATTAGAAGAAAAATAAAAATACGAATAAGAAATAAGAAAAGTTAAAAAAAAAAAAATAAAAGATACACAATACATTAAACATCAAACAAACAATCACCACACACAGAAACAATAAGAATGATTCAATGGTGGATAAAATACCTTTTGTGAACCTTGGCGCCTCATTACTCAGTCATTCCAAGGCATAATCTTCCTCCAGCCTTTCCCCATCACGACCTAGATTCACGCTCATCAATGCTTCATCATCATACATCTCCCCCTCCCCCATTCCCCTCCCCATCCACCCCCTCCCCTCCCACCGCGTGACAAACGAAAATGATGACCCAACCCAGAAAGAAAATTTTAAAATCGAAATGAACAACGATTACAAACAATTATTCCCAACATCCACAGAGCAAATATGGCCGTCCTTACCTGTGAATTATTTACCTGTAATCAAGAAGGTGTTATGGCATAAACTGTGTCGTAAAAAGATCATTCTAACCCACAACGGCAAGGAAGTTTTATCTAATTTAAGGGACTAGACGTGGTATACCTGTGAATAATTAACCTTTGAGAGAGAGAGAGAGAGAGAGAGAGAGAGAGAGAGAGAGAGAGAGAGAGAGAGAGAGAGAGAGAGAGAGAGAGAGAGAGAGAGAGAGAGAGAGAGAGAGAGAGAGAGAGAGAGAGAGAGAGAGAGAGACTGCGGGTTCACTTTAAGGTTATAATGAACTGAATAAAATAAAGGTTAAGTTCCTTATTTACGTCTCAAAATCTTAAAATTCTTGTTTCGTATAGAAAGGAAGAAGGTTAGGAAAGGGTGAGAGAAGAATGAGAGGAGGAGGAGGAGGAGGGAATAAAGGGGGATTAGGTGGGGAGAAAGAGGGTGCAGTGAAAAAGATAGAAAGAAGGGAAAAAGGGGGAAAAAGAGAAAGCAGCAGAGAAAGAGACGGAAATTAAGTTGATATAAGGAACAGAGAAGGGAAAGCAGATTTACGTTTTGGAAGGGAAACCAGAAAAGGGGAAACAAGAGGGGAAAAAATAAAAAAGGAAAAAATAACAAGGTATGAGACAGAGACAATATGGATGTAGGAAACAATAGAGATAATAATAATGCATAGGAAAAATGGAATGGAGTAGAGGAGAATGAAAGGAAGCTAAAGGATAATGTAAGAATGGAAGGGGAAAGGATATGAATTAAGAGTGAGGATGCAGAGAGAGAGAGAGAGAGAGAGAGAGAGAGAGAGAGAGAGAGAGAGAGAGAGAGAGAGAGAGAGAGAGAGAGAGAGAGAGAGAGAGCGAGAGAGAGAGAGAGAGAGAGAGAGAAATGAGTGACAGACTGAGTTACTAATACACTCATACAGACAGACAGACAGAGACAGAGACAAAATCAAACCCACAAATCAAGGCCCAAATAAATACAAACAGACTGACCAATGACACACAGACACCTGAGAAACGAGAAGCCATTTAAACTTCGAACGACAGGTGGCGAAGTCCCTTTGTGCTCCTAATATTATAGCTATGAATTTCTGTGCTCTTCGTGAACTACCAAAGCCTCAGTGCATTATAGAGCTTTTACCACGTCATTCCCAGCTGGTGAGAAGGTGTACCTGGAAATCGAGTAATAAAAAGAAGCTAGCACATCCACATCACTCTCAGTTCGTTCGAGTCTCTGGTGTTATTGTACGAATGTCCTTCCATTATGGCGTGTCACGGTGATTGATGGGCCAAGCAGCTCGTGTATATTGAGAAGTGTATATTGAGGGGACCTTCTGACGCCTGCCACGCCCGCTCTTACACAGGGACCAGCCTCGTGTTGGTCCGATGGCTTCCTGCAGCTTCCGGCATTTTCTTATTGTTCACTCGTCTAAAGTTTTTACAGTGACTTTTGGATACTAACGCTACCTCATGGTTTAGAACAGTAGGAGTGCTTAGGTACAGCTGAACTTTCCCTCATAATACTCCTGAGAATATGGTCACCTCATTTTGGAGACAAGGAAACAAATACAGTTGGTTAGATAGAAAACAGACAAAATGATAAAGACAAAACAAGACAGACATACACAAACAGAGGCAAACCAATAGACAGAGTGACAGCTGGGTTAGCAGTGTGTCCTCTGCAATACCCTATCAGTGAGTAGATTAATATTTCTTCCCTCAGTTAATCAATTAGTGAGGTGCATATCAATATTCTATTTCATTATTTCAACTCCCACCCGCTGCTCACTCAGTCCCCACCTTTACTTATTCAATTAAATATCACTTTACTTACTCTTTGTGCTTCCCCTTTTCCCCCTGACCCTTCCCCGAACCCTTCCCCATCCATCTCTCCTCGTTACATCCTTTTTCTCCTCTTCCCTTCTACACACTCCTTTCCTCAGCCCCTTCCACACTTCCCTTTCTTTATAAACTCTCCCCTCTCTTCCCTCCTGCACTTCTCCCCCAGTTCCAAATCCTTTCCTTTCCTTCTCTCCCCATATGTTTTCTCCCAAACTCCTACACTGCCCTTCTCCCGAATCCTGCTCTCCCTTTCTTCACACATGTCCTTCTCCCCAATCCTGCTCTCCCTTTCTTCACACTGTCCTTCTCCCCAATCCTGCTCTCCCTTTCTTCACACTGTCCTTCTCTCTCTCTCTCTCTCTCTCTCTCTCTCTCTCTCTCTCTCTCTCTCTCTCTCTCTCTCTCTCTCTCTCTCTCTCTCTCTCTCATCCATCACACACCCCTCACACTACACTCCCCACTTCCTACCTCCTGGCACCCCTTGGCACTAACCTACAGTCGTGGCACTTTATACGGGCCATCTGTCTCCCGAGGCACCGCTACGACCCCTGCTGGTTGCAATAAAAGACTCCTCAATACCTGTCTAGGTTGGCCAGGTAGCATAAAAGCCTTTGATTCTCTCGTTCCTTCCCCAGGTAGAATTGGAACTTGCTCTATTTACCTTCATCCTCCCCTGGTAAAAGGTGTGTGGTTTGCAGGTGTGTTTTTCGCTCTTATCGTCAGTGAGAGCAAGTGCCAAAATCCCTTCCCGCTCGTGTTGTGAATAGCGCGTGTTGCAGAGTTGTTGGTAATAATGAATAATTGGGAATATAGTTTATTCGCGCGAAACACAAATTCGCGAGCTCATTTCAGGCACCGCTGGCTCAAGGTCGTCCGGCAGCGGGGTGAAAAATAGTGATAAATAGACGAATTGAGAGTGAAATACTGCACGCTGGGAATGTAGGACGAAAGGCTGATAAATTAACACACACACAAAAAAGTAAAATAATGATAGAGACAACCAGCACCTACAAACACACACACACACTCACACACACACACACACACACTGAATCATGCCTTGCGGGTGGGTAACTTATCTGCTCTCATATAATTACGGGAGACAGATTAGGTTAGCGCCGGCCAGGACAGATTGGATGAGGCCTCCCATCACGCCCGCGCCAAGAGTACGACTGGGGGGCGGGGACCGGAGGACTGGGGGACTTGGGGACACCTGGGGATGGACTAGTGCTGGGACAAATGGACTAGGAGGGATGGTTTGTGGGCGGGGCAGGGACGGAGTGAACAGGGGCGGGCGGGAGGATTCAAGGGATGCGATATAGGGAGGGGGGTTGGGGAGAATGGGGTAGGGAAGAAGGGGACCGGGAGAGGAGGTGGGTGCGTTTAACAGATGAGGCGGCAGCAGCAGCAGCACCAGCGACCCAAAGCCCACGGCCCTCCTCTAATTAGCCAGGTATGTTATTGCCGCGGCTGGCAGGGGTGATGAATGGGAGTCCAGAATTTTATCCGTAGTGCATTTGGCGGAGGGAGAGCGAGACGAGAGAGCAAAGGCGAGGGAGAACACGCAGCGACGAGGATTAACTGCATAAAACTCGCGAGCTCGACCTTCCCTGCGTCCATCAATCCCCGCACACCTTGAGACGCCGCGGGGGTTCCTGCCGCTGCATCCCGCCATTGTGCTCTATTTCCTTCACCAGGGGGCGGGGGAGGGAGGTAGAGAGGGTAGGACTGTGAGGGGCTGTGAGGGACTGGCTGGGTGAGGCTCTATAGGGGTTCAGAGAAGAGGAAATGAGGAGCACGGGATCAATCTTGGCCCTCATGACAGCCACCTGCACGTTCTTGGAGAGTTAATTCAGTGTGTGTGTGTGTGTGTGTGTGTGTGTGTGTGTGTGTGTGTGTGTGTGTGTGTGTGTGTGTGTGTGTGTGTGTGTGTGTGTGGTGTGTTACCTACCCCTTTCATCACCTCCCGGCATCTATTACGAGAAAATTAGGACTAAACTTTTACCTGTATATGAAAATTCTCACGCACGTAACGAAGTTGAAGATTCGCACGGGGAGGACGAGAAGAGGAAATATATCAGGTATTGATTATCTCTCTCCTACCTGAGGTGTTTTTGCCGCCGGACCAATCAGGATGGAACAAAGAAAGTGAATCAAGGTGGAAGACAGCACTTGATCGATGGAGACCAATGGGGAAGTGTGAAATGGCCAGGTGAGGAGCTAATCAGAGGGAGGATGGATGCCCGTACAGGTGTGAAAATGAGAGGAAATTAGAACGTGAGAAACTGACAGCGAGGAAAAGAATGTATCATTACCATCTGTTCATGTAGGAAGAAACACTGAAGAGGACATGCTGATACACTGATAAGGAAATGAATCAGCGCCATCATAATCATCCTCATTACACAAACCTAAAGTTGATTAAGGTTGATTAAAAAAAAAAACGAAATAACAGTATGCATTGTTACAAGCACGGGTACAAATTGGTTGACTAGGGGTGTGTTGTACCCTTGTAGCATAATCTGGTGAAACGAGTATGAAAAAACTTAATCATTATTAAATATCCACTACCTGAAGCGGGCACAGCGCGTGCAACTTATCATCTAAGATCTAAGACAGTGATCCCGCTTAGGTTCAAGTAAGTATGTAGTTAACATTACATACAATCTAATGAGTAATAAAGGAAACCAAATGTGACGAAACACACAACTTAACAAGCAACAAGCTAATAAGCAACAAAGTTAAAGTAACATCTACCAGATAATAAGCAATAAAGGGAAACAACAGACGTGTACGTAACGAAGAGTGCGAGTGTACGTGTGAGTGCGAGTGTACGTGTGAGTGCGTCACTTTTTTTTTTTTTTTTTTTTTTTTTTTTTTTTTTTTTTTTTTTTTACTCACGCCTTTACTCACGACAATGTTCGAAGCAAGTGAGACTGACGAGGTGCGGAGGTAAAAGTCAGTGGTCAGCTCGGTTAGCTCGATCGAGACGTGAGTGGAGACGTGTTTCTAAAGCTTCGTCTTTATGACACCGCTTCGGTGTGGTCAAGACAGTATTCGAAGCCGATGGTTGGTTGGAGAGGTTAGTGGTTGGCGAGGCGGGTACGAGGGCCGTAATACCATCATGTAACTCCAACTAAGTAAACAAAAAATAGAGACAAAAACAAAAGAAATATGTACATGAATAAACAAATGACAAAAAACAGATTACAACAATAAAAAATATGTCTATGTTTAAGAGAGGAATTTCAAGGAGCCTCCAAACACGAATTGACTTTTTTTTTATTTCTTTTAGAATGCACTGATCTTTATGTATTTATTTATTTATTTTATTTTTATTTTTTTTTGAGAGAGAGAGGCAGTTAGGGGCCTTTTTTCTAGAATTTGTTTTTGTCGTTAGTCTGCCTCCCTTGTGCATAAAAGAAACACACAATGAAGTGAAAGTATGAAATAATGAGAAAGGTAAATAGGAGCTAGAGAGGAATGAGCCACCTGAATAAAAACACACGCCTGGGGAAACGATGGCATGAAATAACGAAGAAGTAAATGAAGGCAAGGGAAAACCGAGACAATCTGGAGTGTGAATAAACAAAATGGATTATAAAGCAATGATAAACACATGGAGGATGAAATTAGAGTAGGTAGCAAATAAAGCAGAAAAATATGAGAGCTGAAGAAGAAACAATATGGATTATAAAGCAAGGATAAACATATGAAGAATCAAATTAAAGTCGCAAGCAAAACAGGAGAGCTGGAGAAGTAAGGATTATAAAGCAAGAACACATATACATTGATATTAGACACAAATAAAGCAGAAGTAAATGAGTGCTGGAGAAGAAACAGTAAAGATTATAAACCAAGAACACATACACACTGATACAAGACACAAATAAAGCATAAACAAAATAAGGGCTGGAGAGGAAACAGTAAAGATTATAAAGCAAGAACAAACACGCGTTGATATTAGAGACACAAATAAAGCAGGAGTAAATGAGGGGAGGAGAGGAAACAAGTCAATTGAGTGTGCGTGGAGAAACAGTATGAATAATCCGCTCAGAGGGGATGGCAGCGAGCAGGGACGGACAGATGGTATTGGCAGGTACTATTTGCATGAACTAAAACACTCCCAGCAGACTAATGACTAAAGCTGAACGACCGAGCGAACTAAAGAAAAAAAAAAAAAAAAAAGATATACACACACACACACACACACACACACACACACACACACACACACACACACACACACAATCGTCAGTAAACCAACGATCATACAGCAACTCATTTCAAAACACTGACGCGTGGCTTTCCAATGCGACATAACTTTCCTTAACAAATCAGGTAGTTTAGTTTTAGTTCAGTTTAGTTCACTTCCTGTTGATCATTTGCGTGCGTTGTAGTTACGCTTAGTTAGTTAGTTGGTTAGCTGGTTAGTTGGTTAATTAGGGAGTCTGTTCTGTACGAGGTCATTTAATTATCGCGAGAGATCGACAGCTGGCGTGGTAAGTCAGGAGTTAAGTCAGTTGTTACGTTTGTTAGCTTGTCTCCCAGTGAATTGATTGTTACCTTGAAAGAGAGAGAGAGAGAGAGAGAGAGAGAGAGAGAGAGAGAGAGAACATACATACACCTCTCTCTCTCTCTCTCTCTCTCTCTCTCTCGTACAGCAGTTTATATTGGCAGTGTTTATGTAGATTTTTCTTGTCTCCATAAACAAAATCTGATCCCATCGCAAAGCTATCACAATATTAATATGCAATGGCAACGCTGCACTTCTAACATTACTGAACTTATGCAAAGCCTCTTTGAACTGAAAGCGTCATTATAATGGCCGTTTTTAGCTCAGCACGTAAGCCGGACAGCGAGTGTTAATCTGGTCTGATACTATTGACTGTGATCCATCGGGACGGAGCCTCGACACCTGGATTAAGCCAGCACCGCCACCGCCGCCATTAGTTGGGCGGGACAGGGTGGGACGGGCCGGGGCGAGGCGGGGCGGCAGTCCAGCGGAGTCCTGAGCCAGCAGAACCCAGTCAGGCGGTGTAATGGCCGGTCCCTGGCTGGAAAAAGTTATTATCCTGCGGAAATAGCCACAAATGTACTGGAAGATGCGAGCTGATGAAACATTCAGAGCGAGGGAGCGGCGTCTCCGCTGTGTCGGGGAGCCATAAGAGCCACGGTGAAATATACACGACTCGGGGATGTCGGCTCTGGCGGCGACTTTCAAAGCACAACTCGCGGGCCTCGTGGGTCCATATGAATAACTGGTCGACCCAAAATTTGAGCGTCAGGTACACGGCGCGGTGAGCAGCTCGGCCCCGCGGAATGAGGGCGCCCAGCACTGACAGGACGTCAGGGCCTGGCGTGCACCACTAAGCAGGTTACCTTAATCCAGGATATTCGGCCGGGAAACCGAACTGAATTAACAAAACATAATTTCCCAGTAGGTAAACCCGACCCGCGCTGCTTCCTTCTCATTTTCGGCTTTTCCCTTTAAGAGCAGGGAGGGCGACGCCACTCTGGCAGGCATCAAAGGCGCGGCGGCGGACGCGGAGTCAATACAAGTAATGCGGAGGGGCGGACAAAGCACGACAGGGGCCCTGAAATACGAGGAGGACGCTCCGCAAAGTGTCCCCGCACGAGCTACCTGGCGAGGCGGGGCGGCCCACCAAGCCGCAGTATGCATGTCAAGAGCGACGGCCGCCGCCCCGCCACTCTGATGGACGCGCCGCCGCGGCCCCTCCTGGAGAATCCATCTCTTATTTCTTGTGTATAAAGGATGCTGCCCTCGGCCTGGGGACGAGGGCGGAGGGAAAACAAATGCTGGTGGCTTTCTGTCAGACGGACACACCATAACACTCGTTGGGGGCGGCGGGCTGATGTGTCCCCGCCCGGCCACTCAGAGGCTGCAGGCTGAGCGACCCTTGCCGCGCCGCTCACCTGAAATACTGCCGCCTGATGGCTTGCCTGTCTGCTGCCTCCCCTCCTGAGGCGCGTCCCTTCCTGACTGGTGGATCAGCACGCCCCTGCCTTCCCTGCCCAGGCACGCCACAGATTCACTCGTGCATGAGTCCTCACCTCCCCGCCCCGGCATGTGTCACAGATTCACTGGTGGGTGAGCCGCCCCTCCCTGCTGCCCCTGTAACCGGCCACTTCTCGACACCAAAAGGCTGACTGGTGCTCAGTGAACAGGATCCTGGAGCTGGCCGTCAAATTCCCCAACACTTCAGAGGGACACTGGCCACATAAATGTCGGTGAACAAAGGCCAACACGCGCGGCCTCCCCAGGGGCGGTGTCCTCGCCAGGCTCGCAAGGCCACCACCACGTGACCTGAAGGAGAATTTTCCGGTTCGCTAAAAGCCACAGAGATAATCCAGATTAACCGAGGACGACAGAGGATCGCTTTCTCAGCAGCGTCTCAGGAGCAACAGCTGGCGGCCGCTCACACACACACACACACCACACACACACACACACACACACACTATACTACCTGCCTAACCAGACTTGTCCCACATCTTGATACCGCTCTCAAAATAAAATGCAGAAAAGAGGTACACTACAACATCCTTTAAACTGCCCAAAGACACAGACACCACCTCGCCATAAAGTCAACACCACGTAAACCAGCAAAACGCAACCCACCAAAACCAACGCGCCCACGTACACACCCTTACACAAAGTCAGCAAGAGAAACACCACCTCGCATCTCGTAAAAATAAACAACCCCAATCAAAACCAGCAAAATATTTCAACACCCCCTTCCAACTTGGCACAGAAAACGTGGACAAGTCAACACCCTGTAAACGCCAGCAGGAAACACCACCATAAACACACCATACACTGTACCAGACACCTTCCCTATATGAAGTAGAAGATTCGTTTCAGATTACTTTATTTCCACTACGTCGTTGCTATTGCTCATCATACAGTATGTGAATTATAAGACATTAGCCTGAAAACATACCTTACAACTAAAACATATAGATACCTACGGATGATCAAAGGAGCCTGAAAGCATACATAAAACAAGTTACATTTAAATAAGATACGAAGAAACCAGTGATCAAATAGAGTGGCAAATTAATGAAACGACTCAGCAATCAGGTTATTAGTGGTGAATCAACAGGGAGCTTTTAAAGGAAGATAACACATAAACATGGATGAGAACAACAGTGGAAATAGATAGGCATGTTTTATAAAGGGACTTCCACGTGCAGAGCTGATGACTTCGTGCTGCTTCCCTTGTTCACTCATGATTTTATGTTATTAAAGGCGAATCGTAATAAGAGATAAGAGAAAAGGTAAGGGAGACGGAGAAGCAAAGCCCAACAGAACACTAAATTCGCTATATTCTTACGAGAGATGCATAATAAAAGATAAATAAAAGTAAAACTATCACACAAACACACACACACACACACACACACACACACACACACACACACACACACACACACACACAGGAAGAGGAACAGAGCCCAACAGATCACAGGCTCCCCCTCTGTGCTATCCATGCAAACGAGAGATCTATATATATAAGTGATGAAGTACTCTTTGGAACGCTTAAGCAATTCACGGAACAAATGACTACGTGTACAAACAGGGACACGAACAAGTGAACTCCCTTTCCCTGCAGGTCACAAGCTACAAGGTCCAGAAGGGAATTAACGGCAATAAATTAGGGTAGAGGAAAGGGTGCGGAGTAAATTGGAAGCGACACATAACAGTGAAATAAAATATGGAATAGGGACATACATACATACATACATATATACGTACAGTCTCTCTCTCTCTCTCTCTCTCTCTCTCTCTCTCTCTCTCTCTCTCTCTCTCTCTCTCTCTCTCTCTCTCTCACACACAGGGTAATAAAATGAGAAATGATGAAGAACGCACACAATAAATTCCACTTGAAATAACTATAGGGGGAAAAATGACAGGGAAAAAAGTGCATGAAGGGAAATAAATGTTAAGAAATAGACATAAAACAAGACAAAAGAGAAAAACTGGGAAAATTCAACAAAAGGAAAAGGAAAAAACAGCTCAAATAAACAAAGGAAAAAAAAAGGAAAAAGAAAAACACAATGATTACAAGCGAGATAATTATGATCAGAGCAAAACCGGGAAAAAAGAGAGAGAAAGGAGAATGGACGGAGGGAAGGAGGGAAGGAAAGGAGGGAAGGAGAGGAGGGAGACAGGGATGTAGAGAAGCGATAAATAAGTAAGTGCGGAAGGAATGCGAGGGTGAAGACAGGTATAAGTAAATAACGAGAGAGAGAGAGAGAGAGAGAGAGAGAGAGAGAGAGAGAGAGAGAGAGAGAGAGAGAGAGAGAGAGAGAGAGAGAGAGAGAGAGAGAGAGAGAGAGAGAGAGAGAGAGAGAGAGAGAGAGAGAGAGAGAACAAATTTTACCCTGAAAACCTTAATAATCAAAAAACCATAACAGAAAATTGAAAATACCAGAGAGAGAGAGAGAGAGAGAGAGAGAATAGGTGAGTGCGCCATGGGTCGTGCCAGGTGATGTACAGGGAGGGAAGTAATTGCCAGGTAAGTAAGGGAGGCAAGAGCAAGATGGAGTTATGCAGGAGCCGTGATTAATTGATGCTGGTGAGGGAGGAGAGCGGGCAAGGCTGACTGATGGCTGCGGGGAGCGAGGGATCACCACTCACCCACACGATGCAACACTGCGCCAGGAAATGTTTGTTGCTGCCCGCTAACTGAGACCTGCGAGAAAAATGTTTGCATAATAGACAGGAAAGCGTTGCCACAGTACACGGTTGGGATATTTGGTTCACGAATAAAATAGATAAAAAGAACATCCACACGATACAGAGAACGGCAGGAACGTTTCTAATTATCTATAAACACATAATCTTACACAAAGAGCGGAAGAATGTTTGTAACGTAATAAAGCAAGATAGATTATGAGAGATGTTCCCTGTTATTAAAAACATTGAAAAGCTAAAGAAATCTTGTTAAAAAAAAAAAACATTCCCTCCTTATTTATAACATTCCCTTAAAAAATCATGATAATAATACGTTCTTGACTTACACTGAAACAGAAACAAAACTGAGACAAATTTCCTCTCACACTTGACCACACATCTTCCTCTAAATGCGTCAGTGGTAAATTCTCTCTCCCTCCCTCGGTAAGGTACAAAACTTCTTCTTTCTCTTCAGTAAACATAATTATACTGTCTTGTTCACCACACTATTTCTTCTTTACGCTGCTCAGGTTAAGGGTCGCCACAGCGGATGAACCTTCTCCAGCACACTCTGTCCCCTACCCCTTCCTCACTCACCCATTACAAGCATGCCTTTCACTGCCCTCACAAACATTCTCTTAGGTATTCCTCTCTTTCTCCTGCACGGTAGATCTATGTACAGAGTTCTCCTGCACATATATCTCTCGTCTCTTAACATGAAATAAACATCACGTCTCGCCTCTCTACCTATGTCCCTAAATGTTTCCCAGATAAATACATTTCCATTAACTTAGGTGTTCTCTTTCTCGTGCCCATTAGATCCATCACCAGCATCCTCCTACATATATACCCTCGTCTCTTAACATGTACAAAGCAGCTCAGTCTCGCCTCTTACCTATGTCCCTAAATGTTTCCCAGACAAATACGTTTCCATTCTCTTACGTATTCCTGTCTTTCTCCTGCCCAGCTGATCCGTCTGCAGCATACTCCTACACACATACCCTCGTCTCTTAACATGTCCAATGCAACTCTGTCTCGCCTTTAGCTTTGTCCCTAAATGTATCCCAGACAAATTCATTTCCTCAAGTCCAGTGCTCGCTGTGTTCGCCTCGGTAAACGTCCACCCTCACCTCGCCTCGCCACGCCTCGCCACGCCTCGCCTCGCTAACATTAACCGCATACTTCAACCCGTTCCCACTTTTGCCGTCGTCATAACAGCGGCCATCCTCAGCAGACCTCAACACTAATTAACTTCCCTTCGCTGGCCACCGCATCTTTCTGCCCGGCCAAGTGGCAGAGTAATTAGTTTACAATATTTCTCCTCGATCCCAACCAACCAGCCACCCAGACTCTCTCTCTCTCTCTCTCTCTCTCTCTCTCTCTCTCTCTCTCTCTCTCTCTCTCTCTCTCTCTCTCCAGGTGCGGTTACGTTTGTCCGTGACAACCCACCCAGGTGTAGAGGCAGCATCCTCACGCTAATTAAATAAGGAATATAACGCTAATTTATGATAAAAATTGAGACTGAAAAATTTTCATGTCCGAGCCTGTAATAAAAAAAATAAAAATAAAAATTTGCAATTAAATAATTTCTCTCTGAACTACAGAATATTAAATCATGCAAAGTAAAAACAAATATTGATATAGAAGGTTTATATCGATCAATAATATTTATTTTTCTTACTTTATAAACTTTGAAAATGAAATATTGTTAAAGTTACATATCACCATCTGAGCACACAAAAGAATATTTGACATGCACACAGTGTTTCTCCTTCAAGTAAGGAACGTATCTCTATTATCAGATAAATATTTTGAGATTGAACTTTTTTTTTTTCAAGATCCAGACCTGTACAAAAATTTTTTTTTAAATAAAAATAAAAAAAATGCAATAAAATATTTACTTTAAATTACAAATTCTAAATCATAAAAAAAATTCAAGAAAATATCAATACAAAAAATTTGTATCAATCAATAAAGTGTGAATTTCTACCTTGTATACTTTATAACCTGGTGCCTGACATGCCACGCTTCACTCTGCTGCACCTGCCTCTGATATCGCCACGCCTTCCACCCAACAAATGCCTGACGCAAAACACACCATTAAAAATTATGCGTGCGTGTATTTGTACTTGTATTTTTGGCGCCTGTGTTAGTGTGTGTGTGTGTGTGTGTGTGTGTGTGTGTGTGTGTGTGTGTGTGTGTGTGTGTGTGTGTGTGTGTGTGTGTGTGTGTGTGTGTGTGTGTGTGTGTGTGTGTGTGTGTGTGTGTGTGTGTGTGTGTGTTTTAATGTCCGACGATGTGACTTTTTTATTTCAAATTAATTCAAGGCAACACAACCACCTCCTCCTCCTCCTCCTCCTCCTCCTCCTCCTCCTCCTCCTCCTCCTCCTCCTCCTCCTCCTCCTCCTCCGCCTCCGCCTCCGCCTCCACCTCCACCTCCGCCTCCGCCTCCTCCTCCTCCTCCTCCTCCCTGCCGTGCGTGGAGGCAATACAAGGGGGAGGGAGACACAAACACCTCCCCTCACCCCCCACAAGGCATTTCCTCCCCTCCTTTCCTCCCCTTCCGTCACGCACTCTTAAACGGGAGGAAAGTAGTCTAGTCTCCTCCTCCTCCTCCTCCTCCTCCTACTCCTCCTCCTCCTCCTCCTCCTCCTCCTCCTCCTCCTCCTCCTCCTCCTCCTCCTCCTCCTCCTCCTCCTTCCGTCCCTACAACTACATGAGAGAGAGAGAGAGAGAGAGAGAGAGAGAGAGAGAGAGAGAGAGAGAGAGAGAGAGAGAGAGAGAGAGAGAGAGAGAGAGAGAGAGATTACCTTAAATTATGCACATAGAATTTTGTGAATAGGTTTAACGTTTGTCATTTGTTTTATGCAGAAAAGTGCGTCTTCTTTTACGTTCGTGGGTCGAGATGCATTTTATTTTCTATTTTATTTTCTATTTATCTATTTGTTTTTCATAATTTTTATTACAGGGTTGGATTCTTTCTACTGTTTATTTTCACTTGCCTTGACCCTTTTTACAACTATGAACGTCTTTTGCTAGCTCTCATAGTACAGCGGAAAATGTCTGCATGAACAGGGAAAGCAGAGAGAATACAAGGTTAGTTTAGCCCCTTTTTTTGTTTACACCACAGAAATAGCACAGAAAAGAAAGAAAAGGAGCCTAAAAAGTAATAGGTGTTGGAGGAAACGTTTGTCTAGCAGCGAAAGGATTAAAAATGTCATAGGAAAGAATGTATATATTAAAAAAAAAATTAACACATATTTAAGTCTCTCTCTTGAAGAAAATTACATACCTTCAACCTAACCAAGCTTTAAAAATAACATATCCGGACACTGACAATTACGAAAACACTAAATTCAACTGCACAGGGGAAAAAAAAAAAGCTCTTAAAAAGGTTATGCACTGTGAAGAAAAAAGTGATGAAGGAAAAATACAGTAACAAAGAATGAAGTTGATTATGAAAACGAAAAATAAAATGTCAACTTAGCAAACAGGAGCAGGAAGAGAAGG
>NC_087185.1:5807500-5827500 GCF_035594125.1 Scylla paramamosain
TAGATAAGAAAGGAAATTCACGAGTATTCTATCTATATATTTACTTCTTCTACTACTACTACTGCTACTACTACTACTATTACTACTACTATTTCTCCATCACTTCTATCATCAATACTATAACTAGTCAGATAGATAGATAGATAGATAGATAGATAGATAGAAGTAGATAGGAAGAATGACAGATTGATAGACTGATAGATAGATTGAAGGGTGGAGAAATAGGTAGATATAAACACGTAGATAGAATAGATAGATAAATAGATAAACAGTAAATGGATTGATGGATAATTTACTGCATCACCATCATCGCAATCTCTTTCACTTCCTCTAACACAACTTCCTCCTCCTCCTCCTCCTCCTCCTCCTCCTCCCGCACCTCGTCATCGTCAAGGTAATCCTGCCACACACCTGACTAATAAGAGAACCCGCCCAGGCTCCAGGACAGGTGTATGTCAGGCTTACCTTAACGACAAGCATTACTCCGCCTTAGTCACACACACACACACAGACACACACACACACACACACACACACACACACACACACACACACACACACACACACACACACAGATGGTACAATCAATTAACATTTGCAAATAAAAATCGTAACTTACACAGACGCAGACTCACACAAACACCATAAAAAATCCTTGGAAGAAAAAAACAGCAAATTTTCCCATCAATCCTTTTACGCCAGTGTTTAAAAGCGCACATCACACACAGGTAGGAAAAGTTGCTCGCCAATCTCTTCTGTCTGAAAATATTGCCCGGGGAAAGTATTACCAGACTGCTTTCTTAAACTTCCCCACTCTTGCATTATTACCAAATCAGAAGCACTGCCTGGGGAAGGAACTGAGGTGAGGTGAAGTGAACAGGGTAACAAAGGTAATGAATTAGTGAGAGAGAGAGAGAGAGAGAGAGAGAGAGAGAGAGAGAGAGAGAGAGAGAGAGAGAGAGAGAGAGAGAGAGAGAGAGAGAGAGAGAGAGAGAGAGAGAGAGAGAGAGAGAGAGAGATCCAAATGTAGAATTCATGAACCTCAAGGATATTTCGTAACAAAAACTATGAATGAAAGAAATGAAAGAATGAAAGAAGAATGAAAGAAAGGAAGAAATAAAGAGTAAAGAGAAATTTTACTGTATTGATAATGAATTCAAGGCAAATTTGATCATAAAACAAATTAAAGATAACTTTCAAAATAAAACAGATATAAATTAAAACAAATATTGAAGAGTGAAAAATAACTGATAAAAAAAAACTAAAGAGGTATAAGAAAACAGATATAAAAGAAATATAGAAAGACAACTATCCTTGGTAATACAGATAAAGATGAATAGATAAATAATGTGCAACAGAAAGATAAGTATGCTCAATAACACAGATAAAGATGAATAGATGAGTAATGTATGAGAAAGACACGTATGCTCATTAACCCAGGTAAAAATAAAAAGATGAATAATTAATGTATAACAGAAAAATAAATATTATCAATAAGACTGATAAAGATAAATAGATAAATAATGTACGAGTATAACAGGAATCTTACGCATTTCAACCAATCACTCCCCTTGCATGTCACCGGTCAGTTAATGGCAAGAGTAAACCTTCCCTTACCTGTTATAGATAAGCAGGTATTAGTTCATGGTTACCTGTTAAAGCTGACCAGGTAATTGCATTATACTCAGGTAAGGATGTAATTTTAATATAACTCAAATAATAAGCATTTTGGAATGAGAAAATAAGAAAAGAAATAACGGAAGCTGTAAGAAACCAGTAGTAGTAGTAGCAGTAGTAGTAGTAGTAGTAGTAGTAGTAGTAGTAGTAGTAGTAGTAGTAGTAGTAGTAGTAATAATAATAATAATAATAATAATAATAATAATAATAATAATAATAATAATAATAATAATAATAATAACAACAACAACAACAACAACAACAACAACAACAACAACAACAACACTAGCAACAAAACAAACAAGCAAAACAAGCAACAACAACAACAACAACCACAACAACAACAACTGAAAACAACAACAACAAAACAACAAATATATACAAATAAATAAGTAAAAAAAATAAATAAACATCTCCCCATATTCAATTACCATCCCTATCCGTGAATCTATTTGACTTCTCTTTTTATATATCCTTTTTTCCAGCAATCCCAAGTAATAAGTATCAGATAGAAAGGTCAAAGTTAACATTCAGACCTTCCAGGAACGCCCACTAAGTAAGTCTGAGTAAAGGTTGTCGCAATATTCACCTCCTGGTACAATGTTCCCTGACAAAACTGCGACAAGATTTTTTTTTCTTTTTCTTTGTTACCTGTCAATGTATACGTGGAAGCAAACATGATAGACAGGTATGTACACGAGAACAACCATGTGTATATGTGTGTGTGTGTGTGTGTGTGTGTGTGTGTGTGTGTGTGTGTGTGTGTGTGTGTGTGTGTGTGTGTGTGTGTGTGTGTGTGTGTGTGTGTGTGTGTGTGTGAGCGCGTCAGTCAAGTGAAGGCATGTGCACAAGACGGGCAGATGACACGCGACCGTAAAAGTTAATGAGGAAGTGACCTTTTCATGCCACGAACCTAAAATTTCAACGGGAAGTCTTGACAGGCTATTATTCTGCAGCCTGGACATGTTGTGTTTATGCGCCAATGCTGCTTAACCTATTGTTTTATCATCTTTTCAAAACCACACACTCTTTCCTCGCTCGCCTTGCCTTCGTATAAAAAGAAGTAACGTTACGTGAACTAAATTACAAGCAGCCTTTAACAATATTAGATAATGCATTTGCAGTCCATCGAGTCGGGCTCTCAACCTTTAAGGAGAGTGTGTTGTTCTCTAATGTTTATTTTTGAAGAGTTACAATTCAAACATAAGCATAGTACAACCCTACCTCTTGGTAATATATTTTCTATCTTAAAAGCAAATCTAGTTTTGTTTTATATCATTTATTTTGAATAGGTAACATATGAAATACTCAGAAATTTAAGGAAAAATACATACGAGTACAATGACACGAGTTTCGGTGCACACAATGATAGGAGCGGTCATAAAAGAGAAAGAGAAAGAAAGAAAGAAAAAAAGAAAAAAGCACCAACACAAAACGCTCAGGTGGATAAGGAAAGAATTAGCAACCTTTCAATGGTTCACCAGGACAGCCACACCTTTGCCTCCACCTGGTGAAGTGGAGGAAAAGTGGACGTCTGGCTATCGCGCAGCAAACAAAGTAAATAAACAAACAGGGACTGAATGTTTTTGGTGAGCCGGGCGGTCGTGAGGCGAGGCGGCGTTTCAAAGTTCCAAGAGAGAGGCTCGTGAATTAGTCATGCACTGCTATTTTATGTATTGGATCCTGCCCCGCTGCACCCCGCCTCACCCCGCTCAACCCCCACCCTAACTTTCCTTTACCCAAACAGCACCTCCCCCTAACCTCATCCCTTCCTTCCCCCAGCTCCTTACTCCTCCCTGTCCTATCTATCCTAGCCCATCCACACCCTATCCCAACCTCCCATCACCCCAAAGCACCTCCCCTTCCATCACCGCTTCCTTCCCCCCAGCACTTTACTCCTCCCCTTCCATCACCGCTTCCTTCCCCCCAGCACTTTACTCCTCCTGTCCCATGTATTCTCTCCCATCCACACCCCAACTCAATCTTCACCACAGCACACCACTTCACCCCATCCACGACTTCCCATTCCTCTTTCCACCCCCCTTACTCTATCTGCCCCACGCCATCCACACCCCACCGCAATCTTCCCTCGCCCAACAGCACATCACCTCACCTCACCCCTCCGTTCTCTCTCTCTCTCTCTCTCTCTCTAGTATCCTACTCCACCTCTTCTATCCACGTCCTAACCTAACCTTTCCTCACCTAAATGTACCTTCTCTTAATCTCACCCATAATACACAGCCTCACCCACAACGTTTTCTCTCCCCTTTCCTCTTCCTCCGGTCTCCCCAGTCCTTCTATCCTCACCCTGGTTCAATATTCCTTCACTTCATAAGCACCTTCTGAACTCGTCCTAACCTAATCTAATCTAGCCTTAAGGTGGACTAGGTGAGGATGATAAGAGACCGAAATATATCCTTCCACTTCCTCTGTGTGTGTGTGTGTGTGTGTGTGTGTGTGTGTAGACGAGCATGCGCCATAAATCTTGACGCACCATAAACACATCTAAACTTGGTCTCGCCGCCGTGTCTCGCCCATCAAGGGAGGAAAGAAGGAAGGAAGGAGAGGCCAGAGTGGAGGAGGCAAAGAAACGTGCCTATGAAGGAGACGAGATAAAGGAAGACGAAGGAAATACTTAGGTAATAGAAATACGCGTACTCTACTAATCTACCCACACATTACTTACCTGACAGAATTTCAATCATAAAATGGAGAGACTGGCTATAAAAAGACCTAAACCTGATTTCAAAACCTCGAGTCTTACGAAAATGTTCCTGATGTCCTTAAGTGAAGAACAAGAAAATAAAAACGAACACTCCTCCTTATTCAACTTGCATATCTACCGTGGAAGAATTTCATATGTTTGTTTACAGGTCATGTGTGGAAGGCCTTTCTTTGTGGCGAGTTGGCAATAGAAGCCTTCACCTGCCTTCACCTTCACCTGCCTTCACCTGCGCATCGTCCTCACCTGCTCAATTAAGTCTCAGGTGACGGAATGCCATAATACCTTCGCCTCCTTAATACTGGCGCGATGCTGTTCATTTTGTGCAATATTAATCCTCCTTCTTTGCCCCGAGCGCCCCGTGAGTACACCTTCATTAATGAGTGAGAGTTTAATTAAATTCCACTCACCTACGTATATCACAGGTACTCACACCCGGCATTACTCGCTCAGGTGATTCCGATACGCGGACTGCAGGTTATTTGTACTCTGTTCCTCGCGCTGAGCAAACACATACGCTTCCTCTTTGTCTTGTTAACTTATTGTCATCAAGCTGGGTTTAAAAAAAAATGCGAGGATATTAAATTCAAGCATCGCCTTTTGTTATTTTCTTTCTTTTTTCCTCTTTTTGTCTTCCGCATACTGTATATATTTTTCTTTTTCCTCAACTTTTCTCCTCCTTTATCTAACACCTGTATTTTTCATTCCTCATTTCGGTCTTCCCCATCCTCCTTCACTAACACCTGTCCTCTATTCCTTCCTTCCTTCTTCGTCATCCAACACCTGTCTCCCTTCCTTCCTTTCTTCCTTCTTCGTCACCTGTCTTTTCCTTCCTTCCTTCCTTCCTTCCTTCCTTCCCTCCTTTCTTCCTTCCTTCCTTCTTCGTCATACAACACCTGTCTCTCTTCCTTCCTTCCTGTCTTTTTCGTCATATAACACCTGTCCTTCCTTCCTTCCTTCCTTCCTTCCTTCTTCCCCAGCATTGTCTCTATCTTCCTCAGTTTTCCTCTCCATCCTTCACCCAACACCTGTCCGTCCTTTTTCCTCCTCACTCCCTTTCCCTTCCTTTCTTCCTTCCTTCTACCCGAACATTGCCATTATTTTCTACAACCTTCCTCCTCCCTGTCTTTCTCAACTTTCCTCTTCCTCCTTCATCCAGCACCTGTCCTCCGTTCCTCCGTTGCTCGTTCCTCCTTCATTACTCAACCCCGTGACTTAACAGCCGTCAGCAGCATCACGTCACCTCCATAACCTTCATAAAGTTACGCTGCTCAAACAATTTCCGTCTCTCCGTCCTCCTGCGCTACGCCGAATTTCTCTTTGTTTCTTCACTTCTCCTCCTCTGATTATTTTTAGGTGCGAGAGAAAAAGAAAAAATAAAGACGTAGAATAACAAGGACGTGGACAAGAAGCAAGCGAGGAAATAAGCGAAAAGAAGAAATGGAGGAGGAGTAGGAGGAGGAAAAATACATGGAAAAAGAACTAGAAATAACAAGGACACGAACGAAAACAAACAAGAAATTACAAAACAAGAAAAAGCATAAAAAAGAATAGGAGAAGAAGGAGGAGGAGGAGGAGAATGTTATAAGTTCCCTACAACACCTCTCCTCCCACCTCACCTTGTCCAGCCCCGTCCCCCCATTTCACCTCGCCCCGCCCCGCCCCGCCTTGCCCCGCCTCCATCCCTCACACCCCGACCTGCCACTAAAATAGGTTTTATGCGCCATAAAAGCTAATTTCATGAACAAGGAGTGTGCGGGGCGTGTGTGTGTGTGTGTGTGTGTGTGTGTGTGTGTGTGTGTGTGTGTGTGTGTGTGTGTGTGTGTGTGTGTGTGTGTGTGCCGCGCCCTCTTCACGCCTCCATCCCGCCCGCCTGCCGCCAGCTTGCTTAGGAACACAAATGGAAACAATAGCATGAAGTAAAACAAGTAAAGCAAGAGTATATTATATCTTTGTTGATATTGATGATTATAAGGTGATTTTCAGTTAGTTTGTTTGTTTGTTTGTTTGTTTGTTTGTTTTCTATGTACTCGTATAGTTTATTTTTTATCTATTTGTTTTCTTCTTATTTTTTTTTCTTTTCTTTGTTGCTTGTGTCAATATTTATGTATATTTCTTTTGTTCTTTAGTTTTATTCAGCTATTTTTCGTTTACTGTTCCTTTCTTTTTATATGTACAGTAAAATCCCTCTTATCCGGCATCAACGGGATCGCCGACATGCCGGATACTTGAATATTGCCGGATACTTGAATAGAAGTGAAATTATGTCCACAATCACCACCCTACACTCACGCATCTTACCATAACAAAGATCAGCTGATCTTAATCAGCAGCTGATCTGATCAGCTGTTTAAGTGTAAGCACAACACGCTTCCTCTTTTCTACAACTATAGGCATGATGAAGGCGTCAGGCGATAAACAGTGCACACGCGGGACTGAGTCACTGAGTAAACACAGTGCAGTGGGCTGCGGATGGCGCAAAGCAGTGCGCTCTGGTGGCCAAGGGACAAAGTATGCCTCGCGCGGGAATTTTAATCGATTTTATGAGTACACATTGATTTTTTATTGATTTTAAGGCTTGGGGAAAAATGTGCCGGATACTTGAAGCTGCCGGATACTCGAATGCCGGATAAGAGGGATTTTACTGTATATCTTATTTTTTTCATCTATCTATTTTTCGTCTTTTTTTTTTTGTCTTCATTTATTTCTTTGACTGTTTGACTTTATTTATTTTCACTCGGTTATTATTCCTTTATTTTCATTTCTCTTTATCTAGTTGCTTTTCATTTTTTTTCACCATTATTAATTTTGTCTTAAGCTGTTTCCCTCTGATTTTATTTAATTTCCTTTCACATCAATATTTCCCCGTTTTTTTCTTTTTCTTTCTTATCTATTATCACTATTCTTATCCTTAATTTTTCTATGTCTTTATTCTCTCTCTCTCTCTCTCTCTCTCTCTCTCTCTCTCTCTCTCTCTCTCTCTCTCTCTCTCTCTCTCTCTCTCATCTGTTGGTCTCAGTAAATTCACATAATTCTCAGACTCACGCTCATCACTACACACACACACACATCCTTCACCTCCTCTTCTTGCTCCCCCTCCACATCCTCCTCCTCCTCCTCCTCCTCCCACCAGTCATCTCACACTACACAACACTACTCCACATTACTTCACGCTAACCACACCCTTTAAAGGCACCTTAATTAAACCCACACAGGTATCTCCAGTCTTTCATACCCTTTTCTCTCAACCTTCCTTTCCCCCTCACCTTTCCTTCCTTCCTTCTCACAACTCTACTTCACAGTCCCTCACACTAACCATACCCTTTAAAATACCTTGATTAACAACACACAGGTAGGTACAATCCTTCACTTCTTCTTCCTTCACCTTCCTTTTCCTTTCAACCTTCCTTCCTTTCCTTTCCTTTCCTTTCCTTTCCTTTCCTTCTCCAGTCACTGTCAGGATATATTAGTTCCAATGTAATTTATAGTTCCCGGGGCTCGCAGGAAGGGGGTGGAGGAAGGGTGTGGGGGGGGCGGAGTTCCCCTCACTAGAGATCCATCCCGTTCTACATTCGTTTTCCTTTGGGTGATTTGAGGGGAAACTCGCCTCATTCTGCTTCCCGTTGTGAGATTCGTATTTGTGTGTTTCTGTGTTCGTTCATCCGTCCTGTTTCGTGGATTTATGGGTGGTAATTGTGTCCGGATACGGTTGAGATGAGACTGTTATGTATTGTCGTAGTTATGGCTGTTGTTATTGTTGTTGTTGGTGTTGGTGTTCTTTTTTTTTTCTTTGTTTTATGTGTTAATGTTTAGTCTACCGTTTATTTATATTTATTATTATTATTGTGGTAATTCTGTATTCAATGGAACTAGAACAGATAGACGAAATAAGAAAAGCAAGAAGAAAAAGTGTAATTGGGAGAAAAACAAGATAGGAAAAACAAAATAAGAAGACAACAAGAGAAAATAAACGAAATAAGAAGAAAACAAGTAAAGAAAAACGAAGTTAGAGGAAAAACAAGATAAGAAAAACGAAATAAGAAGAAAACAAGAAAAGAAAAAACGAAATCAGAAGAAAACAAGATACGAAAATGAAATAAGAAAAAAACAAGAGAAAATAAACGAAATAAGAATAAAACAAGAAAAGGAAAAGAAAATAAGAAGAAAATAAGGTAAGAAAATACGAAATAAGAAAACAAGAAAAGAAGACTAAAGAGGAAAACAAGAGAAGGAAAATGAAATAAGAAAACAAGAGAAGAAAAACGAAATAAAAAAAGAAAAACTAAATAAGGAAAAAAATAAAAAAAAAAACGAATGAGAAAAAAAAAGAGAAGGAAAGCTAAATAATAATAAGAATAAGAGAACTAGACAAGAAAACGGAACATGAGGAAAACACGGAGGAAAAAGAGGAAATAGAGAAAAATAAAAGCACACCACATTATTGTTTTCAAGACATGTTTTAGTCTCGTATTTCATTTAAGTTTGTGTTATCTAGTGTGATCTCTCTCTCTCTCTCTCTCTCTCTCTCTCTCTCTCTCTCTCTCTCTCTCTCTCTCTCTCTCTCTCTCTCTCTCTCACTGCATGTAGTTCATTATCTCCCCCTTTCACTTATCTCCTCACGAGCATTCTCTTCTCTCTCCTCCTCCAATATCTATCTCTCCCTCCTTTCTCCTCCCCCTCCTCCTCTTCCTCCTCCTCCTTCCCCCCACCTCCTACTCCTCCTCCTCTCCCTCACTTCATCTATTACTGAGGTGCCTGTCCGTAAGTGGGGAGGGTCTCTCTCTCTCTCTCTCTCTCTCTCTCTCTCTCTCTCTCTCTCTCTCTCTCTCTCTCTCTCTCTCTCTCTCTCTCTCTCTCTCTCTGTCATTGTCTATTTTTCCTTCAAAGTGAGCAACTCTCTTTGGGAAATTAAGAACGATTCGTTAACTCTCGTCTCCTTTTTTTTTCCTTTTCATCACTTTTTTCCCTGCCACCCTCTTCCTCTCCTCGTCTCCCATTCATTTTGGTGACACGGCAACTTTATCTGCACGAGTATTAATAACATTTTCTCGCTACATATTATCACTTGCATAATTCCACGTTGCTTTTGTTTTATTTTTGCTTCTTTCTTCGTGAACATTATTTATTTATTTATTTACTTTTATTTATTTTCTTGTTTTGTTTTTTTTTTTTTTTGTTTTTGTTTTCATTCACTGTCATATTTGTAGTATCATTATTTATCCACTAAATCATTTTCCTTGACTTTTTTATTTAATTTTTTGTACGATAACTTTTCCTCGTGAACGTTAATTTCTACTTCATTTTTTTCGTCTTTTTTTTTTTATAGTTCAATTAATTTACATACTACACCTCACAGTTTTTTTTATCATATCTTTTTCCTTTTATCTTCTTTTATATTAACTTCCTTTCTCGTGATCATTTCTTTTTTTATTTCACTACTTTACTTTTAATTTGTTCGCTTACTTACACATCTTTATTATCTCTTCTTCATCAAATCATCTTCCCTTCCTTCAAATTCACAAACTTTTCTTTTAAAGTTGCTGGTTTTCACTTTTCCACCTTCTACCTCCAACATTTACCTTCTCTTTCTCCCAAATCCTCCATCCTTTCTCTTCTCCCTTCTCCCTCCCAGCATCCCTCTACCATCACCAAACCTTTCACATTTTCCTCCTAACATTCCCTTTCTTTCTCTTTTGTTAATCCAACATTTTCTTCTCTTTCCCTTTTTCCCCCTCCAACATTCAACTTCTACCATTTTTCCCTCCTAGCATCCCATTTTCTTCACATTTCCCTTCTCAGCATTCCCCTCATCCCCTTTTCCTCTCTAACATCTCTTTTTTCTTCCCTGAAACCTCCCTCCTCTCCCCTTTTCCCATCTCGGTATCCCCCTCCTCTTTCCCCTCTAACATTTGCCTTTCCCTTCTCCCTCCTCCTTTTTCCCTTCCCCTTCCCTTCCCAGCATCCCTCCAGCATCCTCCTTCCTTCCCCTGTCCCTCCCAGCGGCCCGTCCCTCGTTTCTTCTCCCCGCCCGCCCCCGCCTCGCCCCCTGAGTGCCGTGTAGCGCCCGGAGATGGATCACAGTGCCAGACAAACGTGGCACCGCCCGGAACACGCGGGGCACTGACACATGTGAACAGGGAGACACCGCAGCCCTCTCCCTCTCTCTGATGGGGGGAGAGATAGATGGGGACATGCGTGAATGAGGAAAAGAACTAAAATGTGAATGAAAATAAAGAAACGAATGAAAAAGGTGCAGAGAGAGAGAGAGAGAGAGAGAGAGAGAGAGAGAGAGAGAGAGAGAGAGAGAGAGAGAGAGAGAGAGAGAGCGTGGTGTTGTGTGGTAGGCCAAATTATGACCACCGATGCTGCTCCTATTATTGGCAATGTGTCTCTCCAAGCTCCCATAACGTTTAATTGGATGTTCGGTGTATTAAGATATATATTGCTGATGCCACACACACACACACACACACACACACACACACACACACACACACACACACACACACACACACACACACACACACTAGCACGTTGTCCTCTCCTCTCAGTTTTTCTCTTCTCTCTTTCTTTCCCCCTTTTCTCTTTTCTACTCACTTTTCTCTCCTTATTTTCTCTTTCCGATCCTTATTCTTCTCTTTATCTCTCCTTGGTTAAGTCTGCCTGTCTGTCTGTCTGTCTGTCTGTCTATTTATCTATCTGTTACTCTGTCAATATACATGTCTATCTACGTATCTGTATGTCTGTATGCATATATGTGTGCTTCTCTCTCTCTCTCTCTCTCTCTCTCTCTCTCTCTCTCTCTCTCTCTCTCTCTCTCTCTCTCTCTCTCTCTCTCCAGCGGTATTTACATTTTATTAATCCCTCCGCCTATCCTCTTCGGTACACGCATATAAATACAACGACACGTACATTGCTGGGATGAAAATATTGCGGAGTACTGGTGAAACGGCGAGGCGGGGCTGCTCGGGGTGGGGCGGGGCGTGACGGGACAGAAGAGAAAGAAAACGGGAAGAAGAGATGTTTGGTGGGTTAGTAAATGGGGAGATGGAGTTTGGGTGCTAAGGATAAGGGAGAGAAAAAGTGAAAGGAATTAATATGGAAGGATTAATGTGTGTGTGTGTGTGTGTGTGTGTGTGTGTGTGTGTGTGTGTGTGTGTGTGTGTGTGTGTGTGTGTGTGTGTGTGTGTGTGTGTGTGTGTGTGTGTGTGTGTGTGTGCAGGAAGTGAGCTGGGCGGGCAGATTGGCGTAACGATACTCCATTAATCCAAATAAAGCTCCCCGCCGCCAGGTTATTTGACCAGGATAAACTACCTGCAGGTGGCGATTAATTGAGTTTCATAGTTCAGGCTCGTGTATCGCTGCGACCTCTGAATGCTGTCCTCGTGCCTGTCCTCGCTCAAGTCCTCCTAATATTTATTCTCCTCTATCTTCTCATCTTCTTCCTAGTACTTCTCCTCCGCTTCCTACTCCTCCTCCTCTTAGTGTTCATCCTCCTCCTCCACCTCATCTTCGTCCTAATTACTCCTCTTCCTCCTCCTCTTTCTCCTCGTCCTTGTTCCAGTCCTCCTCCTAGTATTCATCCTCCTCTTTCACCTTATCTTCGTCCTAGTACTCCTCGTTCTCCTCCTCCTCTTCCAACTCGTTCTAATCGTTCCAATCCTTGTCCCAGTATTCGTCCTCCTTCCATTCCTCCTCTTAGTATTCCTCCTTCTCCTCCTTCTCCTGCTCTTGCTCTTCCTACATTTCCTCCCACTTCTAGTCTTCCTTATCCTCTTTCTATTCCGTAACAGAGATTTGGAAGAGTAGAAGAAATCGTGGACAAAAATTAGCATCCTTTCAGTGACTTGGGTTACACAGCACAATGTATCAATAATTTAGGATAATATAGACAGTGCTTATTAATATATCGCAGAAGTGAATTAGAATGGAACAAAGAACCATAGAAAAAAATTATATATCCTTCGCACACCTAGATCACACTGCACGATGTATGAAAGATAACTCCGACAATGCTTATTAATTTGTCGCAGCGGTGAATCGTGATGGAAATAAGGAATCAGGGAGGAAAATGATCACGCCTCATCTCTCGCGGTAATTTCAGAGCAGCGTCTCGTCCCCAGAATGCATCGATCTCCCTTGCGGATAACTTTCAACTTCACCGAAATTAATGGGGAAAAGAAGCGGTGATGAGAGTCGAGCGAGAGCGAGAGCGAGAGAGAGAGAGAGAGAGAGAGAGAGAGAGAGAGAGAGAGAGAGAGAGAAGGGGTTGAGGAAGGGAACGAGAAAGGAGAGTGATGGAAGGACCAATTAAGAAGAAGGAAGGGAACAGACGTGATGGAAGGAAGAATAAGAGAGGAGGAGACGGAAAAAAGAAAAAGAAAATAAAGAGGTAACGACGCGAGACTGACAAAGGGAAGACTTAGAGAAATTAAAAAATGAGGTGAAGGGTGGAGGAGGAGGAGGAGGAGGAGGAGGAGGAGGAGGAGGAGGAGGAGGAGGAGGAGGAGGAGGAGGAGGAGGAGGAGGAGGAGGAACTAAGAACGTATTAGAGAAGATAAGCGACGAGTGAAAAATAGTAATAATGATAAAGGACCAGAGAGAGAGAGAGAGAGAGAGAGAGAGAGAGAGAGAGAGAGAGAGAGAGAGAGAGAGAGAGAGAGAGAGAGAGAGAGAGAGAGAGAGAGAAATGAGACAACCAACTAATTGTACATAACCCAACACAAACCTTCGCAAACTTTCACCACCACACACCACACCTCCACACCACCACACACAAACCCGGCAGTAAAGAGGATTAACAGCCCTCGCAGGTGTAATTCCCTTGTACAAAGCAGGCATCACCCCCTTTTAAACTATTGGAGTTATAAAGCACTACACGGCCACGTCCCTCACCGCCCCGCCCGATCCCTGCCTCACCTCTTTTAAGGCAACCGAGTCTGCTTTTCTGTACTGGTGTGTGTGTGTGTGTGTGTGTGTGTGTGTCTAAATTACCTGTATTCTCTTGCTATTCTCCTATATTCTCATTTTCCTCGTCTTTCTCTTATTCTTCCTTTCATTTGTTATTCTGTTCACAGTTTCAAATAAGTGAGATTTTGTGTTTCCTTCCCTTTTCCCTTTTCTATATAAGGTCTTCTCTCTCTCTCTCTCTCTCTCTCTCTCTCTCTCTCTCTCTCTCTCTCTCTCTCTCTCTCTCTCTCTCTCTCTCTACCTCCTCCTCCTCCTCCTCAGCTAGTATTTCTCTCCTACTCCTTTCCCTCCTTCGCTTCCTTCAGACTCCCTTCGTGAAACAACAACAACAACAACAACAACAACAACAACAAGAACAACAACAACAACAACAACAACAACAACAACAACAACAACAATAACAACGACAACAACAACAGCGTAAAGACAAAACAGAAGGAAAGAAAACATCCCCCCACACACACACACACACACACACACACACACACACACACACACACACACAACACCTTCCCCTCATCTCACACACCCCCAGAAAAAAATATAGCACAAACAATTACAACAAACGTTCACAAACACGAGAGAGAGAGAGAGAGAGAGAGAGAGAGAGAGAGAGAGAGAGAGAGAGAGAGAGAGAGAGAGAGAGAGAGAGAGAGAGAGAGAGAGGGGAAATAATATATATAAAGGTAATGGCGGGAGGGCAGGTTAGGTATTAAAGGATCACAAACCAATTTAGGTGTTTGTTCAACGAATTACGGCGGTGGAAGAGTTATGTGGGCGACTATTTGTGGAATTTGACAGGTAAAGCTGCATGTTTGTGTGTGTGAGTGTGTGTGTGTGTGTGTGTGTGTGTGTGTGTGTGTGTAGGTGGGTGGGAGACACTGGTTTGTTGAGTATGGTCCAGTTTGTTGAGCTATTTTAATTTTTTTTTTTTTTTGTGAGTGTTTTTTTTTCTTGGTTTTCTTTGTTGTTTTTGTATGTGTGTTTTTATTTATCTTTTTTTTATTTTGTATGTTTCTACGGTTACTTCGTTTTTTTTTTCTTTTAATTGTTCAGTTTGGCGTGTTTTTTTTCCGCGTTTTATCGTATATTCTTAGTAGTCTTGTAAATGAGCTTCATGTATTTTCGTTAATCTCTCTCTCTCTCTCTCTCTCTCTCTCTCTCTCTCTCTCTCTCTCTCTCTCTCTCTCTCTCTCTCTCTCTCCCTTGTAACCTAATCAGTGTCCCTATAGTTATCTCCACCTTCACCCTCTCTATCATCCATTATTGCTCCTTTCTACACCATTTATCTAAACGTATCCTTCGTTCACTTTCTCTCCCTCTCTTTCTCTTTCTCTCTCTAAATAAATGTACCTTCCATATTTGCCTTTCCCCTATTCCTCTTGTTCTCTCTCTCTCTCTCTCTCTCTCTCTCTCTCTCTCTCTCTCTCTCTCTCTCTCTCTCTCTCTCTCTCTCTCTCTCTCTCTCCCTTCTTTTCTGCACCTCCTTTCATTTAGTCTTGTCTTAATATTCCTCCTCCTCTTTCTCCTTCTCCTCTTCTTCATTTTTTTCTTCTTCTTTTCCATCTTCTCCTCCACCTCCTCTTCTTCTTTTCAAGGTATTTTCTCTTCTTTTAACTGCTTTGCTATTCATGTTTATCGTATCTTTCTTTCATTCTTTCATTCCGTTATTCATTTTATTTCATACCCTTCCTTTTTTTCCTTATGAGGTTTCCCTAAGAACTTAATTTCAAAGGTGATTAACATGAAATTTTGTAATTGTTTATCTTCCTTTCTTTCTTCTTTACTCTTTCCTTTAATTTTCCTTATTCCTTCCTTCCTTCCTTCATTATCCTTCTTCAATTTATTCTTTACTTTCTGTTTCAATTAATTTCAAAGGTGATTAACATGAAATTTTGTAATTGTTTATTTTCCTTTCTTTCTTCTTTACTCTTTCCTTTAATTTTCCTTATTCCTTCCTTCCTTCCTTCATTATCCTTCTTCAATTTATTCTTTACTTCCTGTTTCAAAATGGCCGAAAGCTCTCCCATCAACGTTTTCTTTCTATTTGTTTTCTTTTGTTTTCTATTCCTATGTTCTTCAATTTTCCTCCTCTTCCTCCTCCTCCTTTCTTCTTTTCATCGCCTTTCCAATTCTCTCACCCGCCATCTTTCTCTTATTTTCCTGTTTCTTTTCAGTGTCTCTTTTTTCTTCTCCTTTTCTCCTCCCCTTTTATTCTGTTCCTCATGTCTCGTTTTCCTTTCACCGTTATCTTTTCTCCTTCATATTCTTTTATTCCTTTAAGTCTCTCTCTCTCTCTCTCTCTCTCTCTCTCTCTCTCTCTCTCTCTCTCTCTCTCTCTCTCTCTCTCTCTCTCTCTGGGAATTTGTAAAAGATGAAAGGTAAGAGAGAGAGAGAGAGAGAGAGAGAGAGAGAGAGAGAGAGAGAGAGAGAGAGAGAGAGAGAGAGAGAGAGAGAGAGAGAGTTAATGATCCTTGAGAGGGAAGGCGGGAAGAGAATACTACAAGATGACAAGTGAAGCGAGAACATTGTTATGACTCTGTGTTGATGGTGATGATGGTGTGTGTGTGTGTGTGTGTGTGTGTGTGTGTGTGTGTGTGTGTGTGTGTGTGTGTGTGTGTGTGTGTGTGTGTGTGTGTGTGTGTGTGTGTGTGTGTGTGTGTGTGTGTGTGTGTGTTTTAGAATTCAAACACCTATCCATACCACTACCTACCATACTACCTATTACTACTACTGCTACTACTTCTACTACTACTACTACTACAACCACCACCACCACCACCACCACCACCACCACCATGACAGTGAAAGAGGCGAAAGAAACCAGAAAGAAATTCATTAAAAACACAATGATTGAATCCTGCAGAACATTCTTCCTCCTCCTCCTCCTCCTCCTCCTCCTCCTCCTCCTCCTCCTCCTCCTCCTGCTCTTCTTCTTTCTCCTCCTCTTCCTCTTCATCCTCGCCCACATGTTGCCTCGTCTGCTCTGAAGAGCATCGTATCCTTCAGTGAAACAGGAGGAGGAGGAGGAGGAGGAGGAGGAGGAGGAGGAGGAGAAGGTGAAGAGAAGGATGTTTGTGTGTTAAGAGAAATATAGGGCCGTCGAGAGAGAGAGAGAGAGAGAGAGAGAGAGAGAGAGAGAGAGAGAGAGAGAGAGAGAGAGAGAGAGAGAGAGAGAGAGAGAGAGAGAGAGAGAGAAAAGAAAATCGTGATGGCTAAGGAGTAAACAAAGATAAGATAAAAGAAGACAAGAACATATGTTTTGTCGAAACACATACACACACACACACACACACACACACACACACACACACACACACACACACACACACACACACACACACACACACACGTCCATTTTCTCAGCACCTCAATAGAAAATCAATAATCCTTCCTTGGAACACACACGTAATGGAATGGACCTTAGGAAGTTGTGGAAGACCTTAATATATCCTCTCTCTCTCTCTCTCTCTCTCTCTCTCTCTCTCTCTCTCTCTCTCTCTCTCTCTCTCTCTCTCTCTCTCTCTCTCTCCCATAATGCAGGCAGGTGTTCTCCGCGTCGCCTCACCTGTCGAGAATCAGGCAGGTGTATCGAAGGTAAAAATATGAGTGTGTCTGTACGTGGAAAGTGCATTGTGTGTGTGTGTGTGTGTGTGTGTGTGTGTGTGTGTGTGTGTGTGTGTGTGTGTGTGTGTGTGTGTGTGTGTGTGTGTGTGTGTGTGTGTGTGTAGGCGTGTCTTATCTGCCACTGCTACTGTCAGATTCACACTCTCTCTCTCTCTCTCTCTCTCTCTCTCTCTCTCTCTCTCTCTCTCTCTCTCTCTCTCTCTCTCTCTCTCTCTCTCTCTCTCTCTCACACACACACACACACACACACACACACACACACACTACAAAATCCCACAAAATAATAATAATAATTCCCACAAACAAACCACGTAAGGAAACTAATTAACATGTACTATGACCGTCTCAAAAAATAAAAAAAATAAAAACGGAAAAAAAATAAGAGACAGGGAGAGAGAGGGAGAGGGAGTCGCAGATGGCCAAGGAGAGCGAGGCGAGGAAGGCAGGAGACTTAAATACAGACTGTGGTGTTTCAGAATACAGATGACTCGGAGAAGAGGAAGGAAAGAATTAAAAACAGAGGCGGGGAGAAAGAGGAAGAGGAAGCGTGTGGGACAGACAGGTAATGACAGACAGGAAGGAAGGTGTGTGGTGGAGAGAGAGAGAGAGAGAGAGAGAGAGAGAGAGAGAGAGAGAGAGAGAGAGAGAGAGAGAGAGAGAGAGAGAGAGAGAGAGAGAGAGAGAGAGAGAGAGAATTAACTCGTTTTGCCAATTAGTTAATACAAAGAATACAAGCAAGATAGTGTAACATTTTCTATATTTACTGTTTGTCAAAAGCATAAAAAGACAGACAGAGACAGACAGACAGACAGACAGACAGGCAGACAGACAGACAGACAGACAGGCAAATAAACAAAGATAAAATGAAAATAAACAAAAAAGCAAACAAGAGGTAAAAAAGACAAAATACATGGAGAAAGACAGACAGACGCACGCACACACAGACATACAAACAAACACAAACAAACATACATACATACATATATATATATATATATATATATATATATATATATATATATATATATATATATATATATATATATATATATATATATATTTTTTTTTTTTTTTTTTTTTTTATGTAGGAGGGACACTGGCCAAGGGCAACAAAAATCCATACATACATACATACATACATACATACAGACAGACAGACAGACAGACAGACAGACAGACAGACAGACAGTACCTAATCTAGGAGAGGCAATGATAAGGGGGAGAACGATTAAGAGAGACAGGGAGGCCTTCCATCATTTATTTTAGGCCTACAGTAATGTCCCGGACCGAAATCTGATACCCCGGCCACACTGAGGAACATTATAACCTTAAGAATACACAGCAATAGGATAAAATACAGGAAACTCAAGTCATTTATAAAGTACCCCTTCATTTTACTCAGAAAGCTTCATTTAGTATCATAATCTGTCTCTCTGTCCATCACTCAAAGAATACAAAGGAATAGAACAAAATAAAACAATAAACTCGTCATTTACAAACTCCAACTTCCCCTTAACTTTAAACAGAAGACATCCTTTGCTAGCATGTTCTTTGTCTCTATTACGAGTTCACATTAGGAATACAAAGGAATGGGATGGATTATAAAGTTTTGGGTGATTCATAACGTACTTGCCTCTTAACTTTATAAAGAAGACATCAATTAGTTCGGTTTTCTGTCTGTCTGTCTATCTATTATGAGCTCACTTTAAGAACACAAAGGAGTATGATGAAATAAAGCTATGGGTAATCTATAAAGTACCTAACTTAATACAGAAGTCAGTTAGTAGTATGTTCTGTGTACCTATTATAAGTTCATTTTAAGAATACAAAGGAATGTCATTAAATAAAGAAATAAACTCAGGTGATTTATAATGTACCCCTTAACTTTATACATGTTTATACGTAATTTAGTAGCAAGTTCTCTGTCTGCCTTTCTCTCTATCTCCTAATCCTACATTTAAGTTCTTTCATAAGTCACAATTATATATTTTTCTCGTTCATAAGCCACGATTACACATTTTTCTAAGTTGGTGCTAAGGCATAACTGATGTAGTCAACTTTTAACCTTTTCACAGCGATGCAAGACAATAAACAGCACCAAAAAAATAATGCATGAAATCTTTATAAGTATCTACATAAAAGAATTGATTAAAAAGAATAGATTTTGCAATTTCTATCAGTTTAAAGATTGGAGGTGCCTGTAGAATAAGCAAGAATGCCTCGGTGATTAGTAATTAAGGAGAGATGTACCAAATACCATTCAGAAGGTTAAGGTAACGTGCTTTCTTAAAATACATTGCACTTTTTTTTATCTATATATTCCTCACCTTACTATTACTCCTATCAGTCTCAGCCCTCACCGTTTCTTCTATATCTAAACTGCAACCCACTTCCTTTACACCCATCACTCTCCAAGCTTTTTCACAGTTCTCTCCTGTATCATCCTTACATCTCGATTCCTCACCTTATTCTCACACCTGCCACTCTCCCAATTCCTCTTCCAACCCTCTTTTAATGTAATACCACCTTGCAACTCTTCCTCACTCTCACCCATCACTCTCTCAACACTATCAGTCCCCTCAGAATTACATTCAAAAGCAGGCCTCTCTCTTTCAGTCTCCCCTTGAGGAACACCATGCGCCGATCACTCAAAGGTTGACGCACCGAAGATAAATAGAGAAAAGGAGGCACAAGACAGTGATTTCCCTCCCGGCATTCTTACACAGCTCACAATCCATCTTACCATTGCCAGGAACACAATCAGTTATGCACGGGGCTCAGGAGCACAGAAAAACAATCAGGAAACTCAGGAAACACAGAACAATAAGGAAAGGGAAAAAAGTGTAAGTAAATGAATAACAGATGGGAAAATATAAGTTACGCCAAGGAAAAACAAACAGAGAAACAATCTTAAGTTTTCAGAAAGTAGGTTAGGTACAGGAAACTTAGGAAAATAGGAAAACAAACGGGGTAATAAAAGACAGTGAAAAATTTGTAAGTTATG